>NC_053402.1:321155-517509 GCF_016859285.1 Xiphias gladius | reverse complement strand
CAAGATCTAAAATATATATATATATATATATATATATATCAAAAGAAAAAAACAATTCATTCTTGCCTTTTGGGTTTATTTTAGTAAAGAACTTTCACCCTTACCCAGGCCTAAGCTGTTTTTTTCAAAAATCCCACAATAAATACATACATTTGAAATACTCTCTGTCAATTTCAAATGTGCTTTATTAGCGAAAGCAAAGTTCATAGACGATTGCATCTGGTTTCTCTGTACAATTGTGAAAAGTGCGAAAATTGACCAAGGAGCTAAAAGATTTAGAATCGTGAATTATTTTTCTCAAATTATTATTTACTGTAAATTATTGGTATCAAGGAAATCGGCCACTAGCGAAGCCATTTTTTTAGAGAAAAGGCCAAAATGTAGGTGATGGTGCGCTTCAATGCCAACAACAACGCCACTACTGCAATTATTGTGAGAGACATTGCATTTAAAAAAAATCTTTAAAACTCCTTGTAAAAAAAAATAAACCCGAAAGGACACAAAAATATTTATATTATTCATAAAATTATATCATTTTAATTTGGACCTTTACCTATAATAACAATGTCCCAGCAGCTCTGATGGGACTGGAAACCATCCTGAGGACGGTTTCTATGTCCCAGATGTTTTACTCAATAAACTGGAATCTGAGTCAGACAGCACAAACCCTGAAGAGTATTTACACGTAGATCTGACTGATCCTGTCGTCGTGGAGAACAATTTGAAATGATAAATGAAGATACCGGCGTGCGTAAAATGCGCAAAGCTACACTCTCGATTAGTAGATGCACGTACTGATCCTGCTTCTGCCTGGAAAACCTGAAATATGGTTGGAGTGAAAATCAAAAATACCTAATAAGAGTTTTTAATCAGTGAGCTTGTAATGTAGATTTTAGGTCCAAATGTTGCCAAAGAAGCCGCAGGAGCCGTTCATGCTAAGACTTAGACCAAATTTCTAGCAAAAAGTCTGACCGAGGACGCAGTCAGAGCTGGACAGGTTGTCATAGTTAGATATGAACTTAATCTGCCTCTTTAGCAATGACGGATTTGTTTTTCCACAATTTTGTTTGCACTGGGGTGACATAAATCAGTTAGAGACGTGTATATCAAAGAAAAAAAACAATTCATTCTTGCCTTTTGGGTTTATTTTAGTAAAGAACTTTCACCCTTTAGGCCTAGCTTGGTTTTTCAAAATCCCACAATAAATACATACATTTGAAATACTCTCTGTCAATTTCAAATGTGCTTTATTGGCGAAAGCAAAGTTCATAGACGTGCATCTGGTTTCGTACAATTGTGAAAGTGGAAAATTGACCAAGGAGCTAAAGATTTAGAATCGTGAATTATTTTTCTCAAATTATTATTTACTGTAAATTATTGGTATCAAGGAAATCGGCCACTAGCGAAGCCATTTTTTTAGAGAAAAGGCCGAAATGTAGGTGATGGTGCGCTTCAATGCCAACAACAACGCCACTACTGCAATTATTGTGAGACATTGCATTTAAAAAAAAATCTTTAAAACTCCTTGTAAAAATAAACCCGAAAGGACACAAAAATATTTATATTATTCATAAAATTATATCATTTTAATTTGGACCTTTACCTATAATAACAATGTCCCAGCAGCTCTGATGGGACTGGAAACCATCCTGAGGACGGTTTCTATGTCCCAGATGTTTTTACTCAATAAACCTGGAATCTGAGTCAGACAGCACAAACCCTGAAGAGTATTTACACGTAGATCTGACTGATCCTGTCGCCGTGGAGAACAATTTGAAATGATAAATGAAGATACCGCGACTCTGCGGCGTGCGTAAAATGCGCCAAGCTACACTCTCGATTAGTAGATGCACGTACTGATCCTGCTTCTGCCTGGAAAACCTGAAATATGGTTGGAGTGAAAATCAAAAATACCTAATAAGAGTTTTTAATCAGTGAGCTTGTAATGTAGATTTTAGGTCCAAATGTTGCCAAAGCCCGCAGGGAGCCGTTCATGCTAAGACTTAGACCAAATTTCTAGCAAAAAAGTCTGACCGAGGACGCAGTCAGAGCTGGACAGGTTGTCATAGTTAGATATGAACTTAATCTGCCTCTTTAGCAATGACGGGATTTGTTTTCCACAATTTTGTTTGCACTGGGGTGACATAAATCAGTTAGAGACGTGTATATCAAACAAATAAAAACAAATTCATTCTTGACATTTGGGTTTTATTTTAGTAAAGAACTTTCACCCTTTAGGCCTAGCTTGGTTTTTCAAAATCCCACAATAAATACATACATTTGAAATACTCTCTGTCAATTTCAAATGTGCTTTATTGGCGAAAGCAAAGTTCATAGACGTGCATCTGGTTTCGTACAATTGTGAAAGTGGAAAATTGACCAAGGAGCTAAAGATTTAGAATCGTGAATTATTTTTCTCAAATTATTATTTACTGTAAATTATTGGTATCAAGGAAATCGGCCACTAGCGAAGCCATTTTTTTAGAGAAAAGGCCGAAATGTAGGTGATGGTGCGCTTCAATGCCAACAACAACGCCACTACTGCAATTATTGTGAGACATTGCATTTAAACAGCAACGTTTAAAACTCCCTGTAAAGATAAACTTGACTGGACACAAAATTATTCATATTATTCATAAAATTATATCATTTTAATTTGGACCTTTACCTATAATAACAATGTCCCAGCAGCTCTGATGGGACTGGAAACCATCCTGAGGACGGTTTCTATGTCCCAGATGTTTTTACTCAATAAACCTGGAATCTGAGTCAGACAGCACAAACCCTGAAGAGTATTTACACGTAGATCTGACTGATCCTGTCGTCGTGGAGAACAATTTGAAATGATAAATGAAGATACCGCGACTCTGCGGCGTGCGTAAAATGCGCCATTTTGTTCACAAGTGGTATTTTGAAGCATTTATTGATACTGTTGATGGCCAATGAGGATCCATTCAAATTAACACTGAACAAGAATGTCTGAATACAAAATAACAGAAACGCTGCTGATGGTGATCAGGACCACTGAGTCAGCAGACTATTCCAAATGTAATCGATTGCAGGCAATGCGTGTCGTTACGTGTCCAGTTGTGTGGTCAGTCACATGGCCATGACAACCTCTCCTCACTTTCGCCGTATTGTGGCAGAGAGCGAAGGACAGATCACCTACACCCCTGGACACGTGACGGCCTGATCCTTTTTTTCTGGCAGTTTATTTAACTGCAAGTCTGCAACTCAGTGTCTGGCATCATGCTTTTCACAGAGGCATGATCCATCTTGGTACGCTGGGTAAAATATTACACAGTTGGAGAATATATTACCCCGTTACCAAGGATGCACGTCTTATTGGAGCTGGCGTGCCAGTGATTATTGGGCAAAGGTTGCAAAATATGGCAAAAAAGCAGCAGTAAAAGTGAGGTTACTTTTGGTTAATTACTAATGAATTAATACAGTGTTTTGCTGTGTTACATTCTGTCAGCCAGAGTAAAACCATATCCAGTGTGAGAGAAACACCATCTTACCATTAAATACCGTTTTTGCCTTTAAAGAAACATGGCAGCATGGAACAATGAAGCAGACCCTGCCCAGCTGGATTACAGGTATTGTGTATAGTGTTGCAAAGCCCACAGGAATTCTCATTTTCAACAGCAAACAGGTTTATAGTATTGTTGCGCTCGACGAGCCATGCGTATTCCTGCAAGTGCAACAAGCGTCTTCAAACGTACCTATCATCCGTCACAGTGCCAGCCAAAGAGGAGTCAGAGGCGCGTAGCTACCTGCTTCTGTGAGTCTGAGTGAGAGAGAAGTAGACCTGCTGTAAGTCCAGCGCAGTGGCTCCCTGGTGTGAATCCCTGAAGGCTCCACTGCAGGTCCACGAGCAGGGCCGCTGATAACATCTCTGGAGGTTTCTATTGACCTGCAAGTTGCTTCTGACCGGCTCAGGCTGGGGAGGAGTGCAGGGGGGGGGCTGCAGGGTTTTCAGGTGATGTAACGTGGCAGCCATGTTGGAAGTCCTTGGCCCTCGGGTTAAACTGGCTCAGAGGGCTGCTTTGTTTCCAGGGCTTGTAGGCCGCGCTGTGGCTGTCCCAGTAGAGGGTTCTCCTCTGCTTCTGAGTGTAAAGGAATCATTTAACCAAACCTTTTGTGCCAGAGTACATCTTCAGAGAGTAGCTAGCCTGGCTGCAGACTCTTAGTCCTGTTACTTAGTGGGTATATGCAGGGGTTAAAGTGGGCCCGAAAGATCCAGAGTGGCGGTCCGACACCTTCGATCCAAAACAGAGTGAGGGGGAGAAGCTGCTTCCCGCAGATCGTCACACAAGGCGATGGTCCTTTACACTTCAGTGTTGTTTATCCAGGAGCACATCCAGAGCTTTAGTTCATAAAGTCCTGAGGTTATTCTAAAGATCAGAACAGAAAAGAGCAGCAACACAGAGAAACACGCTTCTGGTCGCCCAGAACATGCAAACCCTACAAAGAGGCCCCGGCTGAACTGTCTTAGATATGGATTTGATATGTGTTTACTTTTTAAAAATCGGTCAGAATTAATATGGAAATAACAACTGTGCAAAGTTCAAATACTTACAATGAATTTTTGGAAAGGAATTTAAGATGTGATCTTTGTGCGACATTAAAATATACTTGTGATGCATGACGAAATAATAATTAGGAAAATGTAATGTAAAAGCACCTGAGGCAACCTGTTGAGTTTCCTCATTGTTGCATATGAATGACACTGGCTCTGAATATTAAGAAAAAGAAAACAGCTGGATCGAATTTTATTTATGATACTTCAAATGCAAAGCAATGATTTCTACCACAGCAGTGATGGAAACTACTGAAACCATGTGAAAACAGTAAAATGTACGCTGCTTTCACAATATGAGCCGATTCAGATGATTAAAGGACACATCTCTTGAATTGAGTGTGCCGCTATTTTTAACTGCTGTGTTTGCAGTAGCAGTGAGAAGGCAACAGCTGGCATAAATACACGATAAAGAGAGTTGATTTACGGTCATTTGTGACAGAAACCTTCTGCTCTTTTGAGCCAAGTTGACATTGTTTTCATGCCAAAATGAAACATCCTCCATTAATTAAATAAACATTTGCTGCCACGACGTCTTGTTCTAGTGTTTTTAATGATAGATTGGTCACAAATAACTAATGATCATGTATTTCAAAAAGGATAAAAAGTCATTTTAACACCTTTATTTTATAATTGTGTAAGGACAGAGTCTACTGCTTTGGACCAAAGTGGTAAGACGGAGCTTGATTCAACCTACTGCAGGTTCATGGAGACAAGTCGTCGTGTGAAGGGAACAAGGAGGAATGAGCACTGTGAGCGGCAGACCGGACCAGACCAGACCAGTTCAGACCAGGTGGTAGAGGGGTCAGTCTCTTAAAAGGGTGAAACTTAGATTCATTCCTGAGCTTTCCACTGTAAGTAGGAGATGCTGCAGAATCTCAGTTAGCAAGTTCGATCCCTACAAGGAAACCAAAGCTTCTCATTGTTTCTCCATCAATTCAGATCTGCCTCACTGGCACGGCCATAAATGCAGTGTTACTAAAGTGTGTTGTGCAGATTTACAATTCTCAAAACTATCTCTTTGACACTTTCTCTGTGCTGCGTGTCTCTTGCAGACACCCAGACAACAATCACCGTCTCACCTCTAGAGTCTAATTTTTATACCCCACATTTTTCTTCAGTCATATCTTTTTGTGAGGTATTGGGTACAATCTGTGTGTGGTTTGTGTTGAGCTACATTGTTATCAACTCCACCAATAATTAATCTGTGGATCGAGTCAAATGCCATTTGAAGGGAGGTCCGAATGACATCCATTTTCACAAAACCAAGCGCATAGGCAATGACACTGTAAATGAGATCCAGTTCAGTCGAGGGTCAAGGGCTTCCTGGACTTTTGTTTTAAAAGTCGAGACAAAATTTTGGTCAAATACGACTCAGTGGTTCCCAACCGTCTCCAAACAAAAGTCTGTCCAACTGCAATCCCTCGTCACGGGATGAATGAGAGTGTGAATTAGAGTGTGTGTGGTGGCCAGGTCAATCAAAGATTCCAATTTGAATTTCTTTTAGGGGGCTGGAGATGTAAAATTATCCAGTAATTCACGAGCAAAAAATAAAGATGGGGGAAAAAGTCAGTGAAAGTATGCGTCATTTTCTGATTTCCTGTTCTGTTAATCAGCTGGTGGTCACCTCATCCCGGGCCTGGCTGGGGGAACCACTGCAGTTTTTTGCAAGTGACGCAAGTAAAAAATATTGAATACAAAGATTTTTGAATGACTTTGATGTGGGAGGGAAACAAGCAGGAGATGTGATGGATGTCGCATTGTTGAGATGTTGGACTTTAACGGGTGGAACCAGTGATGTTAGGCAGTTTTCCAGTGAGTAAATTCTTCAGTCTGTAGTCCACACTTCAGCCCAGTAGGTGGCAGTAAAGCAGCAGTGGTTACTTTGATGACTAATCAGCAGAAGAAGACGCCTCAGCGTGACGCTGCTCTGTGTAGCGGCCACAAACAGGAAGAAAACATCCAGCTGTTAGCGAACCGGAGGGAGCTCGGGCTAGCTTAGCCGTCTGTGTGGCTCTGAAACAGTAATGAAACGGCCTTGAGAGTCGGGGATAAACTGGTGTTTTATCATGCTGTATCCGGAGTAGTGGCTGTATCCACTGATACCCAGGGAAGATCATTCTCCTCGACTTTCCTCCGGTCCGAGTGTTGAAACGAGGTACGTTAGCTTAGCATCAGAGCATTAGCTAGCGTTAGCAGATGTTAGCGCATACCCAATTAGCAGGCAGCTGTAATACTTGTAAAGGCTACTGTACCAGGTCACTGCGTCTTCGTCGGTTGTCTCGTCGCTGTGACTTTGTCGGCATTGTCTTATAATTGCGATAGTGTGCTGAAATGTGGTTAAACCCGCTGCAAGAACAGAGGTGCTGTCGATAGTAGTAGTAGCAGCAACGCCAGATGAAAGCAGACATGTCTGGCACAGTCTACAAAATAAGATGCAGGAAGTAATAAGTCGTGTTGCCTTGGTAGAAATATGTAATGTAGTCAGCAGAAGTCGTCAAATCAAGCTTGGTGTTTTGAACAGTATGCGACACACTTAACTGAGACTCGTTGTGTGCAAGATCATCTGTGTGTTTGATGCAGAGCTGCAACGATTATCCAGAAAATTCATTTTGATTCATTATTTGCATCATTTTTCAAGCAAAAATGTCACAAAGTGGATGGTTCCTCATTGTCAAATGTGAGAATGCGCTGCTTTTACCTTGTCATACACTAGAGTGACTTTACAGTGAAGTTTTCTGATGTTTTATAGAACGGACAATTAATCACTTCACAAGAATACAAATAAGCGACAAATCTATTGATACTGAAAAGAGTCACGAATTGCAGCCCTACTAGTTCAGAAGAGAGTTTTCAGTACAGATTAAAGCTGCAAATTATAAAACAGTGGCAGAACCCAAGGTGGCGTCGTCTAAGTGTTTATTTTTTTTGTTTGTTTGTTTTTTTTGTCTGGCCTGCAGTCCGGACCACAAAGATATTCAGTTCACTTTCACAGAAGACCAAGAAAACCGGTGTATATTCATAACGGAGAGGCTGGAGCCGGTGAATTTTCAAGAAATGAAATAATTAGTCGCTTAGTCGATCTACAGAAGATTAATTGGCAACTGTTTGGATAATTGAAAATGGATGTAATCATTATTTACAGCCCTGTCAGCGGGTTATCGATTATTGAAATAGTTGCTGATTAATTTCCTGTCGATCGCCGATTAAATTTCCTGGTTTGTTTTCATTTATTTGTTATTTTACCTATTAATAATTCACAACATGTAATACATGTGTAAAGTGTCACTGGTGAACCGTACTGGTTTCCTGTTTTAATACAAAGCTCTTCAAAGTTTTAGGTGTATGAAAATGCCAATGGAGTGTCTTTGACAGTAGACATGTATGCTTGACTGTCTCATAATGGTTTGACTAAGTCGGAGTTACTGACACCGTGACTCTCTGTTGATCCGTGCAGGTGTGAATGAGTGACGTGGTGCCTCCCACAGCTCTCAGTGAAGTCCAGCTCCGCTTCCTCTGCCACGATGACATAGAGAATGTCAAGCTGCTCTGTGGGGATTGGTTCCCAATCGAGTAAGAATCACATTCAGTGTGCTAGTGAAAGCACCTGTTAGGGATCACGTCCGAATCCATTACTGAACTTGGTCTCAAATAAATAATACGGATTTAATTTGTACTCTTTCAAATCCACTGTAGATTTTGTACATAATTTGTGGGGGAAAACAGGTAAAGGAAGTATGATAAACATGTTTACTTTTAACTGAGTTGCATCGATGTATGCCTGTTGCTTATGCTTATTTATATCCACTTATATATTCTAAAGAGACTAAACCGGAACTAATACGTTGAGTGCCATACCGTTTTTTAATGAAATACATTATTTGTATTCCGCCCTAGTTTAATGCTAATCTCCACTTTTTTTCTGACTTTTATACAGTGGAGAATCCCAATACTTTGCTAACGTTGGTAGGATTCTTCTACTGTACGTGTCCATGCATTAACGCTAATCTGTCTGACCTTTGACTCTAGGTACCCAGACTCATGGTATCAGGACATCACCTCCAACAAGAAGTTCTTCTCCCTCGCTGCCACCTTCAGAGGAGGCATCGTGGGAATGATTGTGGCTGAGATCAAAGGCCGGACCAAAGTACACAAAGAGGTGTGATGTTCAGCCCTGTTACACAGTCACTCGCACAAAACACAAGGCTCTTATGAACTGTATTCTTTGAAGGTGTACTCTGTAGAGATGGTGTAAGTGCAGTGTATCCACTCTCGCTCACCTGCCCTTTCGAAATATCGTAAGTGGAACACTGACACAGTAGAGTCTGTTTTTAGTCTGCTAATTAGAGGAACCAGATGCCCTCGACTGACTGTAAGGTTATGAAATACTGGAACTGAATTTATTCCACTGGCCTGGTATCATAAATTCGCTCCTCTCACTTTAGGCTATTGTTTTCATAAGCTGTTGACTCAGTTGATAGCGCACCTGGTGTTACAACTTAATTTCCCTATGGAACGGTATTTGCATTTTGGAATCTGCCTCCCCAGTGGGTAATTTGCGTAACACAGTGTAATGGGCCAGTCACAGAGGGAGTGTACAGAGCATGTTCACAGACACCAAAGTATCAAGCTGAAAGATTCTTTCCAGTCATTTTTTTTTCATTCTTATGTTCATAGAGAATGGTGGGTCTTAATACATCTTTTTCTCCCTGTCTTTGTCTGTGTTTTTCTGTGTGTGTGTGTGTGTGTGTGTGTGTGTGTGTGACTGTTTGTTAGGATGGAGACATCCTGGCCTCCAGTTTCCCTGTGGACACACAGGTAGCCTACATCCTCAGCCTGGGAGTGGTCAAAGAGTTCAGGAAACATGGCATAGGTACAGCTCTGTCCCCCCACTGGCTCTCTCTCATACGTTCACAAACGCACACAAACACAAAACTTAGCATAGTCACTTTGGAGGACATCACACTAACTTACATTCATTCCCTTTTCCACATAACTGTAACCGCTACATGCTAAACCCCATCCTTTACCCTGACAAAGAGGTTTTCAAAGGGAGGCTCAGACAGAAAGATGTGAGAGAAAAATACTGTGTGAGGTGAAAGGGACATGATTAGTTACTGTACCTTGTCCTGCCGATTTGACACATTCACCAGCACAGTCAACAGCTGGAGCTGCACCAGAGGCTGTGACACACAGCGCATGGAGGCACTTAAGGTACGTTAAAACCCTTAGAGCGCGATTGCTCCATTTTGTGTCAAAAATCATACTCGTTCCTGGTGTCGTAGCTCAGACAAATTTGAACATACAGAAATGGTACACATATTTTTAGAGTCAGTGTGACTTACGCTTTCAGAGACCCTAACAAAAAACAAATGTTAACTTTAATGGTTAACCTTGTGGGATTCAGCTGAAACAGTGATCACATTGTGACTATGTGAACAGATTTACGTCCTTACATTTACATCCCCATCTCATCTTTCATTATTTAATAAATATCAGAGTATGAATTGATTTAAAGTTGCTATTTGTAGGTTTTTGCAACCGCTCCATAGCCAACGTTAGCATTAGCAGCTGTTTACTCACCAGTCTAGAAGAAAAGTAGTGAGTTCAGCATCAAACTTCCTTCTTTTACTCCCCAGGAGCCAGTGTTAACTCTGGCTTTGCTTCTATTTCTATCACCACTTTTTCTTTTGCTGAAGTTAGCATGCTAACCAGCTAGCCCCAGCCGAGGTACTGTAGTGTCCAGTTTGTCCTGAAGAAGTAGCTCTTCTCAGTGGATGTATTATAACTTTTTGTCCTGTCAACGCAACGATGGCTGCAGCTCTTGGTGAGTGACCATCAACACCACCCCCTCCCGGCAAGAAACCACCTTCACCGACTCACATATAGCCCCTTTAAATTGATTGAAATTTTACAGCGCACTGGTCTAACTTCAGCGAAGGTTATCACGTCTTTGACCACTCTTAACTCTGAATTCAAATGAAGAAGGCGACATCAGTTGACAGTGGGCCTTTTGAGTCTACCAGAGTCCAGTGTCTAAAAACCTTACTAAGAGTAAACTTGAATAACGCCTGCCTTTAAATTTAAATAATTTAAGTTGTGATATCATCAGGAAAATATCACCAGGGTATCTGTGTGAAAACTCAAACAACATTGTCCTTTTATTTGTGAGATCAACAGATGTATTTGTTATTAATGGTACTACTGTTAGAGGAGGAGCTGGGTGTTAATTCAATAATTCATTAGATTGAACACAAGCAGGTTTTTTTTTTTTAAATTTATTGTATTTGGGACAGTGCATATTAATAACATTTCTTAAAATATAAAAACGAATTATCATCTGTAGTCCCTTGGCAGGCAATAGTTAAAAATCAAAAAGGTTAAGAATAAAAGCATAGAAAATTCAGTCAACAACAAAAGCAGTGGAAATATGCAAATACAATCAGAGCCTGCACTACTTAGCTCCGAGACACACAAAATCAAGAATAGCATGACGACAATAAACACAAACACATCTCACTGTTCTAGGGCTCGCAAGTTTGATTTCTAATGAACCAGGCTCTTAATGTTGTGGGCAATGATGGTAGTTGGGACAGTTTCTGATGTGTTGTGGTGAGTCACTCCAATCCTGAGAGGCTCTGACAGAAGAAGCAGATTGGCCAAAACTGGCCAAACTGTGTAATACTGTGAAAATGAGACACAGTCTTAATATTTCAATCAGACACGATCTGTAGTTTTTTCCTGAGACTTTGAGGTCTTGAGTTAAAGCCCTGCTTCGGTGTAGTTTGGTGCAGAGCTGTAGACATATTGAAATGCTATATTGAAAAATGCCTAACTACGTAGTTGTGCCTTTTGGACCTCTGCCAAACTTTCGTGAATAGTTAATAACATAAAGCGGATGCATGCTGTGTCTCCCTATCCTTAGACACACTTTCATTTGCAGCTGCTGAGAAAACTCGTCCCCTCTTTCTCTGTATATCCTGTTTTTTGCCCTCTCTCCCCCTCATCTTTCAACCTTACTGATACAAAGAGATGAGAAAACATTTCACCAGTGACCCGGGACACTGTGTGGCTGTCCTCCGCTTCTCCCCCTCCCTCTCTCTGATGAAGCTCTCTCTCCTTCCAACCGTCTAGGCTCCCTACTGCTGGACAGTTTGAAGGAGCACATCTCAACGACAGCCCAGGACCACTGTAAGGCTATCTACCTGCACGTCCTCACCACCAACAACACTGCCATTCACTTCTATGAGAACAGGGACTTCAGGCAGCACCACTACCTTCCCTACTATTACTCCATACGAGGAGTCCTCAAAGACGGATTCACATATGTGCTCTACATCAATGGGGGTCATCCCCCTTGGACAATATTATATCCTTTTGTGGAAGCAGGAGAAAAAGTCAACCATTCACTTTGTTTGACTCGCACACCGAAGCTTTACTTGCCCTGATGAGTAGAATCTATAACATCTTGATTAGTGATCTCCTCTAATCAAGATGTTATAGATCGTGCTCGGATCTCTGTATCTTCAGGCAATCGCACGCACGTGTCGACTAGATAAACCAAATATAAATGTGGTCCTTAACTTGTTATCCCACTGATTATATCCAGCACATTGGTTCGACCCTGGCCAGCCTGAGCCCCTGCTCCATCCCACAGAGGTTGTACCGACAGGCCCAGTCCCTGTTGCGCTCTCTGCTGCCCTGGTCCAACATCGCCTCCAAGACCGGCATACAGTACAGCAGGACGATGTGACACAACATGGTGGGTGGGAGATGTGGTGACAGGAGCTGTACCTTTTTGGTTCTAGCTTTGTCTATCAAAGGGTGTCTGATTTTGTCTTTTTCTCTCTCTTATCTCCCTCTGTTTCAGGAGCGCAAGTGTTCCGTTTTTCATCAGTCTTCCCCTGTACACACCAAGATGCACGCACACACGCACTCACATTCTCGATCACGTATGGCTTTCCACACGCTGTGTATAACACAGGACTCAGGTTCAACCCGTGTTTGACCATTCACACACCAGAATATTACTCCAGATTCAATACACATTTGGCACTGTTCACACAAGATCCGGGTTTGCAGCTGTAGTTCTGTACCCACTACTAAACAGGGTTATTACATTGCAACATTGTTAAAACTGCAATGTTGTTTTTACACTGACAGACGTTGTGATCTGGTAGAACCACAGGATTTCTTTCAGTTGTTTCGTTACTATACTATCCCATATATATAGTACTCTATCCCATAGTTACTATAGCGGCTGGTGCCCAGTCGTACCAAAGCTGAGCAGCGTCAGACCTGCTTTCAACCCAGGTAGCACAGCAGAGTGGAGGACCTGGTACCCACAGGTCATTGTTTTGTTGTGAAAGGGGTGTAACAAGCACACGCAACACACACACACACACACACACACACGCACACACACACACACACACACACAGACGCACACTGGGAACCCTACAGAGACTGAAGGGTCAAACCCTGTCTATCTTCCGGTGTCCCTTCATCCTGTTCACTACTGTCACAGAGACTGTGTATACTGTTTGTATATTATATATACTAAACTAATATATAAATTTCTCTCAGTATGTATGTCTGTTCTATGCTGTTGGTAGGCCTAGCTAGAAGAAGATAACCCTTCCATTCCTCTGTTTGAGTATAGGCTGAATCCAGAGTCAATTCCAGTCTGTAAAATAGACACTCCGCTAAACAGGACTATGAATCTAGCTATGTTAATAGACTACTAGGGTAGAGTGAAACTAATTATACACAGGAACCTTTGAGACTTAATGTAGATAGGTAACACGGTATATTCACTAGCAACTGGAGTTTTCGAAAAGGATTCTTTCCTTTTGCAAATTCATGAAATTATCTGATTTTCTGTGTGCAGTAATTGTACTGGAAACTGTACCGGTGACATCAGTACAGAAACCAGTGAACATGTTATACTATACTACTCTGTCACTACTCACTGCAGTTTTACCGACACCTCACCAGTTATGCAGCAATGTTTGAAAGTCTTAGAAAAAATATGATTAGAGTTCTGAGCAAAATGGCCTTTCTACATCGTTTCATAATGTTGGCCACGTATAATTCATACAGGAGCAGGGGAGAGTTTCTCGAGTCCTTATTTTAGAGGTTTTAAATGGTAACTGGCTGCAGTCCTGTCTTTCTGCTCTTACGCTGTAAAACTCCTTCTAATGTAGAGCAACGTCCATTTGATTGTCCAGATTTTAAAAATATGGCCCAGGTTAGATTTTTATGTCGGCCCGTAGAAGAGATAAGAAGAGAAGGAAGAAATGTTCCCAAGCACAAACGTCATACACCCGTGTGTGTGCCTGAGCGCATGCAGGTGTGTATGTCTGTGTGTGTGTATATACTGTATATGTATACAGGGTCTGAAATTAGCACCTTGTAAGTGCCAAATTTTTCGGTCAGATCTGTCTGCGGAAGACTAATGTAGTAAAGTTCACCCAACATGTTGACTGGTAGCTTTGTACGTGGGAAACATTGTAGTTTCTAAACTTTTGTTGCGTTCTGTTGCACTTCATGATAAAAACAAACCTGATCCAATGTTTCAGTCATTTAGCAAATCTTAGATTTTATACATGACATAGCACTGAACAAGGTAAGGGTGACAAAATGTGCAGTCATTTTTAAAAGGCAAACCTTTCCCACTTTACCAGCCTGGTCTGGACGGGTGACTCAAAACTTAATTACAGACATGGTGTATGCAATAAATTTGTTCCATTTGATTGATTGTAAAGACTGAGTCAGTCTGACTGCCCCTGCTGTATTGTTCTAATATTTTCCTTGTGATTATCATATTACATTGTTATAAACTCGACTCTGATTTTTATTTACAATAGATCATGGTATCAGTTGTTTGTCTTAAAAAGGCACTGGCTGGACCGCCCTTTTTCTGTTTGCTTCTCTCCTGCTCTCTGTGCTCACATATACAGTAGTTTAATTCCGCCGAATTCCCAATAAAGCTGTTCTCATTTACATGTTTTTCTGTTTCTGTTGTCAGACAACGGAACAAGTATGAAACAGTGACTGAAACACGGCCTATCGAGACCACATGTTAACCAGCGCTCACTTCCAAGATATTTCCAAGCTGCTGGCTCCAGACACACAGGTTAAAAACAATGGCTGTGCTTTGATCTCAGCTTTATTTACCTGTAAAATGATCAGTCAGAGAGAAAGTTCGAAGCTCATTCGGGTCTGTGTCAGCTGACGTGGGGTCAGTTGAATGAGACGCACGGAGACGTGTGTCTGCGGAGGGAAAGCCTGACCTCGTGCTCACGGGGCAAAGGCTGGTGACTCTCTTCCACGGAAAGTAGCTGAGGTTTGTCCAGAAAGTCACTCAATTTATCGCTTGGTGCTTTGGGGAAGAAAACTCGCTAAAGGGTCTGAAAAGTGGGTAAATCTGGTGACAGACAATTCAGTTTGAAAGAGCAATGGCCAATCGTGTTCAGCAATTAGTCACGTGGCATTTAGGCACGTGATTAAGTTACACCATCGGCTGACCAATGGTGTAACTTAATCACTCACTCACTCAGTCACGGACATTGGCTTTTATAGGGCTGGCCCTGCTGTTGCCGTTGGTCCAGCCAAAAAAGCGGTCGGCATCCTCAATTTTAGTACCTAGTATGGGTCAAGCTCCAAAAACACTGGATCCTATACTTCCCATAATGCATCTTGATAGCACCTTTTGTAAAATACCAATGTCTTTCAAACCCCCAGTGTTAAAGGCTGTCTCTTAAATAAATCTAGTTTCCAACCTCCAAGAAATAAACCTGAAGACATCATCAGGGTTCATAAACTGTTGACTGCTGCTGTATAGTTTGAGTTTGCAATATTTTCCAATGTTTAGCTGACCTGGAGAGACAAAGACATCACAAGGTCTAGACTTGTACTCACGTTTAAAATACTAGAATCGATGCAAATTTACTTCTTTAAGTGATTTTCTAAAAGGCAGAAATAAAGTTTAACTCTCCTCTCTGTGGTAAATATGACGTTTTTGATGATGTTTTTGTAGATTTGGTACCTGTACAACCACAAAATGAAAATGTCCGGTCACATTTTGGGACAAGTTCCTGATCTGACCTGTGCGTTAGTGTGGAGTTTGTTTCCACACAGGCTGGGGTAACGCATTGAGGATAGCTGTTAGACACTTTCCTTTTATGTGGACTGGATTGACATTTTCTGTACTAATGGGGTTTTTAAAGGCCCAGAGAATCCTCATCTTGATCTGTGGTGCGCTGCTGTTCAACAGTCATGTTCTCGATATTGCAAAGGATCCAAGATCCTCATTAATGCACAGTCACCACGAAGCAGATGACGCAAAGCATTGATATCTCTATGCTTTGCGTCATAAAGACTTAGGCCAAAAAGGGATCAACTATATTGATCTTGAGCTCAACATTTGGCATACGACAAGAAGGTTTGGAGCAGGGGATCTGATCCGACAATCATTTTTATTTAGCACACGGGTCTAGCCATGTTAGATTTTTCACCTGGGCAGGGGCCCCTTCGAGAAAAAAATTAGGGCGGATTTCATCTTCCTGATTTGCACAAATTGTTTCCAGCTAAAATGGTGCAAATAATCATGTAAAACAATTCATGACAAAAGATCATTGCAAATACTCCTACAAGGTTAGTCACATAAGGGTGACTGTCAATGAATGAATTTAGCCTTTTCTCCTTCATCCTGCAGGAAGAAACGATAGGACAAATGACGCTTTTGGAGCCCACTGTAGGGATTCACTGGGTAGTTTTATCCTCCGACTATGGTTCCTCCGAAGATTTCCACTGTTTGATATACTGTGTGGTATTTTTGAATCATTTTCAATATGACACATTACTTTTTTTCTGAACTATATACCAGCAGTCTGGGCACAGACAGTTTGGTCTCTCTGGGCTTCTCTTAGTTTTCATTCATTGCTTTGTAGCACGTATGAAAATGCCAGATGAGTTTAATAGTTGATGGATGCTGCTTTTTGGAATTCAGCCTAAAATGATCCTCCTCTGTGGCAGTGTTGCTATAATGAAGAAGTCACTTCTCTTCTCTGGGCATAAAAGAGACCAATTAAAATGGGAAAACTAATCAATACCCATTACACAGCTGCATCACTGGAGCTGGGCATTGTGATTCATCAGCATCGCATTGCACACGGTAATTCAGAGTTCAGAGTGTAACCAGGGTTCATCCAGCAAAAACTGCATTATGCAGAAGTCAGTGGACAGAAAAAGCCAGTTCCCGTCCCTTTCGACTATAAAAAGTACAGTTATGTCTCCCTCTGCTGAGTGTGAGCAGGCACTTCATGTGAACCCTGTCATTCTCCAGTGAACCAGTGATTGTAAATGTATAACGGCTTATCATTATAAAAGGATCTTCTTTTCATCGTCTGCTAGGAGACATGATTGTTCGTTGTGCTTGATGTGTATCTACAGGTACGTGCAAAGTAAAGCGTCATTAAAATGTAAAAACCTACCTTTTTTTTTTTTAAAAAAAAAAGTTTTTTATTTGTTGATTGATTGATTGGTTGATTTGGCTTCCATACCTTTTCACATACATTTTAGTATTTTTTTATTATTATTGTTAATATTCCAAGGATTTCTCTATTTTTCCTCGCAGAAATCAACTTCCATAAAAATCACATCCAGAACTCTTTAGTCCAACCGCCAACCTTGAATTTATCCTCCTCCTCCGCAAGGGACAGGTGGTGGTGGTGGTTTTCATTTACGGTACACGGCGTGGTTTTGAGGTCGCGCTGTGGCGTTCGTTACGGTAAAGAGCCCCCGGTGACGTCACCATGGAACCAGTCACGCCCATTCAGAAGCAAGAGTGGGAAAGAGAGAGAGAGAGAGAGCGCGAGAGAGAGAGAGAGAGAGAGAGCGCGAGAGAGAGAGAGAGAGAGAGAAAAAATTTTACTCTCATTGACTCCTGGTCAGTGAACCTCATCACAGTCGCGTCCCGAACAGCGCCGGAACCAACCAAGTCTACGTGACTTAACTCCACTCGAAGTTTTAGTTTTAGCTTCTTGGACTCGTCTTCTTCGAGCCGAGAACATCCGTCGGTCGTGAAGTCAACGGAAACAAGGTGAGTGATGGGCGTCTGCAGACACTTAGAAAACAACAAACGGACGGCGGTCACTCCGTGAACGCCACACGGCGAACTCCCCCAGCAGTTAGCTAAGTTCGCTTTTATCGTAAGCTAGCTGTCAGGTGTAAGGATAAATTACATTACAAGTTATACATTTGGTTTATATAACGTAAATAAATATGTCTTGTTGTAAAAGTGGAAAACGGGGCTTCCGTCATGGTTGTCAGTTAGTTTCTCTTTCCAACGAATCGATGGCGTTCAAGTTATTTGATTTCCACGCTCTTTCCTTTCCGTTACGGACTGTTTTTTCCCGGCACGGGTTGGCGTTCATTTCCTTGGAAGGTGGGGACAGACGAGCAAGCAAGGGGACACCAGCCGACAACAACAGAAAGACTGTGTGTGTCTTTCTGTTGCAGCAGCTTTCACTCAGAAACGTGAACAGGTTTCCTCTCAACACAAACCCCTCATTCGGACTTAATGAAGTCCTGAAGGATGAGCTTCTGTGGGCGCGTAATCGCTGTAGGATGTTGCCTGTGTCTATCTGCAGCGCACTGTGGGAAGTAAGTGTGTGCGTGTGCGTGTGTGTGTGTGTGTGTGTGAGAGAGAGCAGAGGTGGAAGGAGGGCACTTGTTTTTAAGCCCCGGTTCAGGCCTGTTGTTGGGTTAAACAAACAAACAAAAAAAAACATCAGGTGATGCGTTGGGAAAAGAGGTGCCCGTGAGTTTGGTTGTTTGTGTGCGTCTGTCGAAATTTCGAGCGGTTGTGGCTGGGTACCATGACACAGTTTCAGTCAGTCTGTAGTTGACTCTGAAAGGCCGGGGTGCCCCCTCCATCCTCCAATCTGCACACACATTAAAAAAAGACAGATTTACAGTCTGAACTTTATCGGACCGGGACTGAGTTAACGGACTCACTGAGGGGGAACTGGGTGGTGGCTGTCGAACACCTGCGTGTAAAGTTTCTGCATGTTTTAGCTTGTTCAGGGCCTGACGAGACTTTGTGTAACTTCAAGTGAAGAGGCCTCTTTTACAAGCAGTGGATGTTGTTTTCCAGCAGCCCCGAGTGTTAACGCAAACGAAAGGGGCCTAAATGGCATCCGCCCATTTTGTATTTCGGTGTGGTATTCTTGTTCTACTTCTCAAATTTAGACAAAGTGGAGTATGGTAACAGATGTGATTTTAACCATTTAAAATAATAACTATTAACGTTGTATTTAGTAGTAGTCCACCTAACATAAAGAGCGAGAACTTCTCTCCAGATTTATCAATTTGCGTCAGCAGTTAAAAATCCTACCGATAGCCTTAAAAGGCGCCGCCAGTAGCTTATGTAGACCAGAATGCATTGCATCGAGAAAACATCCCATTGTGGGATGGACATGACTGTGATCATTTGGATGTTAATCGGACGTAAACTGTGACTTTGAAATGTCGCTGCCGGATAAACCTCACAAAGAGACAGCAAAATGTTTTAGTTCTTCCCTTTTTTCTTGGGGGTTCCTTGAGCTGTTTCACCACCATCCACCTTTTTTACTTTTAATTGTTGGCTGGACCGGCCAGCCGTGTAAACGCAAATGTCCACGACTGACTGACTGACTGACTGACTGACTGAGAAAGTTACACCATTGGTCAGCCAAATGCCGTGTGACGGAGTAATGAAGTTACACCATTGATCGGCCGGCCGAGTGTTGGATTTTCCCAATTGGGGGCTGTTGTTTCAAAATGAATTGGCGTAAACAGTTTCTATTTCATCATCAGGGGGTTGTTTACAGGCAGTGTTGCCAACTTAGCACCTTTGTCATCAGGTGTACCAACTTTTCAGACCCCTTTAGCAAGCCCCCCCCCTCGAAAAAGCCCCTAGTGACAAATCCAGCGACTTTTTGGTCAAACTAGAGCTAGTTTCCTTTGAACAGAGTCACCAGTGTTGCCAGATAAAGCGTGGACCAGCCACGTACTAGGTTTTTACTGAGTGTAGCTTTTAGCTACTGTAGCAGGAGCGGCCCCCCATTTTCTTTGAGTATTGCATTGTGGGAGATTAGTATGCATCAGCAGTCCACTCAAAAATCAAGTGTTTTGTTTATACTTTGTCACTTTTCCAGTGTGAACTGACTTCATAGTCTAGACTACAAACCTGCTTACAGTTAGTATGTAGTCTGGAATCTGGACACAGCTCCACTGTTGCCAGCAGAGGACTAAGCAGGGATTCAGACCTCCCTTAAAACCAAGCAGGGGGCTGCGTTGCTTGGGGCGTGTTGCTTAAGGTACTGCTGAGACAAGGAAATACTATAAAGGTCTCTGAAGTCCACTGGTACAGATCAATGTATTTAAAGGCTTATCACATGCCAGAACGCTGCACAAGGGTTTGTAATGCTCAACTCTGGAAAATTACCAGGGCTGCAACTCTTCATGACGATCGTGAGGGAAACAGTAGAAATGTTGTGTTCACGTTATAAAGTAATCTACCGGGATTGCGCGCCGGCATTTATTTGGTTGGTTAACGCAGGGCCGTGCTGGATGACATCACGTTGCTGTGCCTGGTTCACCATCCTTGCCTGATGACCCTGCATTGTTTTTGCTGGAGCCTGCTGCGTGGGTACCCCTTCTGCGTTGCTGGATTAGCTCCATTCAAATAGATGAGAGGGCTGCATTTTTCACGCAGGGCTCAAGTCAGTCTGAACATGGCCCTAATGCAACCAGAAGGTCGCAGCTAATCTCGGGCTGCAGATACCCTTTCGTTTTAGATAGGGTTGACAAGAATTCATTCTGGCAAATGTAGAGACATACTGTATGGCTCAGTCCGTAATATGCACAGCAGCGGGCCTAGTGGCTATGAAATTTCAACATCCGCCACTTTTTACTATAGACTGACTGATGCAGGATTTTTGCGGCCGATACTGTTATCGATATCAGTGTAGAAGCTGATAATAATTTTAAAAAAAAACATAATATAAACAAACAGATATCAGCCGATGTACCAGCCTGGAGGATTTATTGGTCTAGCTCTACTTTTACCCATAAAACCCTTGTTTCAGTCATTGTGCTACCTGTTCCCACTGCAGACAAACAGCTTTACAGCTGGCTGCTCAGAGACGTTTTCAGGCATCGCAGTACAGAATATTTGTACCAGCAGCTTGAATGGCATTGTCTTCTCCTTACCTACTGAACTGAGAGAGCAGCGGAATTTGAATGATAAATGAAAACATGTACCACTAGATGATTCTTCATGGCCCTCGGTGTAGTGTTGACATTTCATCTTGTCAGTTTAAGAGCTGTGTTCTGCATTTGCTCATATCTTCTGTGAGCAGTAAGGTGAGTAAATGTGTCAGATCTCAGACTGCTCGTGTACTAGATGACATTTTCTCATCTAGTCTACATGACACTGCAAAATTCAGGTGAGGCCTTGGTATTATAACAAGGCCAAAGTTACGCAATCTGCAAAGCACCATCCTCCTGTTTGTATGCTCTATCATAAATGCTCTTTTTCAAAATGTCCACTGTGCTGTTTTCTGTGCTGTTCAGCCACTTTAAAGGCTCGCCGTGGTTTTAATGACCGTGCCTTTTCCAGCTGCGAAGCCGGGAGATGGAGCTTGTTGTGAAGGGCGTACATGTTGTTGTGCAATATGGTGTGCTGCAATAGTCCCCTGTGAGCGCTGGCTGTGGACAGTAAAAGCGGTGATAATGAGAGAGAGAGACAGAGGAAGACGGAGAGCGACTGAATTGGAAAACAAGTTTGAGCATAAACATGTGAACAGGTAGACTCAAAGATTTGATAACAGAAAAAGAGCGAGGGAGACCGGGAAGGGAAAAAAAGAAAAGATGGATGCTACACTGACAAAAGTATACGGACACCTCAACATTACCCTAAGTGATCGTTGAACATCTCATTCCTAATTGTGTACATTAATCTGCTGCAGTAACAGCCTCCACTTCTCTGGTTTCAGGCTTTCTATCAGATTTTGGAAGCTGGCTGCAGGGAGTTGCTCCCATTCAGAAAAGAGAACACTAGTGATGTCAGTTATGAGAGGGGTATCGGTCTTCTCATCTAACTCTCAACAAGAAAGCAAATATCAAACCAGTCCTCAATTAATGTTTTTATTCTCATTCAACTTGCTGATTATTTTGTTGGTTAATTGATTAATCATTCGGTCACAGTCTCCCAAAGCCCAAGGCATCATTTTCACATTACTTGTTCCCAGAACTCAAAAATATCCATATGTACAATGACATAGAGAAAAGTTGCAAATCTTCACATTGGAGAAGCAGGAACCAGTGATTGTTTGGCGTTTTTGCTTGAAAAATTACCTTAACAATAATCAGAATAGTTGCCATCTAAGTTTCTGTCAATCCCATAAATGATTATTAGCCTAATTT
This sequence comes from Xiphias gladius, assembly GCF_016859285.1. Classification (NCBI taxonomy): domain Eukaryota; kingdom Metazoa; phylum Chordata; class Actinopteri; order Istiophoriformes; family Xiphiidae; genus Xiphias; species Xiphias gladius. The sequence continues at coordinate 495,452 of NC_053402.1, read as the reverse complement.
TTCAGATCAAAAAAGCACCAATTAACAAAAGGACATTATTGTGTGATGGCAAAGCGTGTGTGTTTGTGCAGAAGGAAAAAAACAGTCCACAGTGAAAGAGGCAAAATGTAAATGGTAGTTTGGAGAGAAAATATGTAGATGTAGCCTTCAAGATAAAATGTGATAAAAGAGAATGAGTTACGGTGTTACGGCCTATCTGCATTCATTCACCTCTGTAAAATGCATATATACCAAATGCATGTGAATATGTAATAGTGTGTGGATACTTGCTACCTGCTGGTTGCCCGTTGGCCAAATTCCCCTCACTCCCATTGAAATATGACTGGGATGACTCCAGGAGGCATTTCTGTGCGTATCACCACATCAGTCAAGGTTGTACTTTGGGAAACGTGTGTGAAGGGACATCACCAAACAACGTCACACTTTGCTAAACCGGTATTGTAAAGTGATAATCCTTAATATTTGCATGTAAATAACTGCTTGCTTTGCTAAGAAAATAGGTTTCAGCAGCACCTCCGTGCAGTGGTGGCCCACGGTGAGATTGTTGGCTTCTATATCTATGACTGTGTTTTGTATCAGTAATCCCTCCATGTTTAGATCTAGAGAAAGTGATCATTCTCATTAAGAAATGTTAAAAATCCGCTTTGGATTAGCACAAGCAACATCAGTTTACCTTTACATGCACACAAAAAATAGGTTATTGGGAGAAACCAGGTTAAAGTAGCAAAATCAGAGAATGTGTTTACATGCATCAGTGCAATACATTTACATTTCCTCTTCACTCCTTGCCGTGTATTAGTGATATATGATGCCTGGACCTGAAGAGTGTTTTTAACTTTTTGTTCCAACATTTGGACTGATTGTGCAGAGAAAACAGACCCTGTGGTGAGAGAGCGCACAGTTTTTTGAAAAGTGAACATGTGTGAATTTAAGACATTAACCTTGTGTTTAGCTGTCTATATAAATAAGCAAAATAAATGTTGACATTTATTTTAGCTCTTGTTGCATATAATTATTTTTTACAATGGTATTCAGAGGGCATATACATGGCTGGTTTACCGAGCAGATATCTTGCCGTGTAATCTCGCTGGTTTTTCTCTCTTATTCCCTCACATTAAGGAAACTGGATTTCTCATCTACACCATGTTTGAGAAATTAGCATACTTGTACTTGTATGACAAACATCAGTCTCAGCTTATGTTCCTCATGTGTTTGTCAAGTGTGCCCTCCTATCTCGCAAAACTCCTCACCTTTAACCCTGAGGTCACCTTCAGAGGGGTCATGTTACACTGTGGGAGAGAAGTACTGCTCTGCCAGCAGCGTGTAAACATATCGTTAAGTCTCATAAACATGTAGTAAAGTAGCATTGAGCTGGATGATGGTGCAGCACAAGTCAGGACAGGACACACACAAGATCAGGTTTCACTGTAATTGGGTTGTGTGGGGATTGCTGTGTTGGATGTCTTTTGTGTACGCAGCAGGTACAGTACAGTTTTTACAGTACACAACGTGCACAAAAGTGAGAATACCTCGATGGAGTTCTACACTAAAATTACACCCTATCTAGAGTACAATAATCTGTCCATTTTAAATGCAGTGTTATTTTCAGCTCATTTTTGTGTAGACCATTGGAGAATTTCAGGTTTTTCTTGAGTTTCACTAAAAACGTTTAGAGCTTGAACCCAGCCCCTCATCTCTCTACTGTACACCACAAAAGGGTCCCCTCCCCCCATGACCTGAGCTGCCATACGTTTTTTTTATTTGATGTTTTGTTTGGGATACAGTTACTGGCAGAAAGCCTTCACCCACAGGCTGTGACAAATCATAAGTTGTAACTGAAATCCAAACTGTCTCCTAAGCAGCAGTTAATGTGTGATCTCTTCAGAGAAAGCTGCACTCGTCCCCCTCAGTCACTTCAGTGGGAGTGATGCAGCCCTCAAACTCATGGATCTGTTACTCAAACTGGACTTCTGAGATCGTATTTTACTGTCTCACTGGTACCTGAAGCAGCACGCCCCCACCAATGCACCCCCCTGTGTTGTTTTAATGCAGGGCTAGTGTCCTAAAAGCTCCCAGGAGATTAAACATGTCTCTTCTGGCCTCTGTTTTTCTTTAGCTGTGTGCCTCTCTCTGCTTGTCAGTCTAACCCTGATCTGCTTTTTCTCTTTCGGCATCGGTCATTCTGCCCACTTTGTTGTTGGAAGAACAAATCTTGCTTAGACATACCAGGATCCTGGGAACTTGTGTCTAAAATGATGTTTTACTTGAGGAAAACAATACTTCCCCTGATGGGAAGTATTGATTGAAGTATTGTCTGATTTCTCAGACCAGATGATCGTTGCCCACACATGGAGAAAATGCCTCTGCCTCTGGGGCGTTTCTTGGATAAACGGCTTCCCTTGCCCTCCAGAACTCCAGTGGGGTGTCACAGACAACTCCTTGTCGGATGTCATCCACGTACTTTGTCATCTCACTTCATGGAGTGTTTGTGACATTACTGCCTGACTTGCTCCCTCCCCGGCAGGATGCAAGATTGAAGTATCTCTTGAAGCCATAGGGCACTGGTGAAGCAGTTAAAATGTCCATTGAGGCATTTCCATCTGTGGTTGGATGAGACTGTCCTGCTAGGGTCTGTACAAGGGACTATGCTGCCTTCTGCAAAGATTTCAGTTCTGGTGACTGCAGAACAAATGAAACACTGGGGTCCAATAGGCAGGCTCCTGCTGCAGTGGCATCGAACCTGCAACAGTCAGGGTTGAGAATGCCAGCAAACCGATCTCTCATAGACCTCAGCAGCAACTGAGCGACAGGCTTCATGCGACGCCAGGTCAGTGTAGTGGGCAGTCGGCCGGGAAGCGTGTGGGTGAGCTAAACAATGCAAATTTAACAATACATGCTTTAACCATACTTGCTGCAGACCCTGGAGTTTTAAACCTGTGCTCTATTAATTGGCAGAATTGTTTGAATGAAGTATTGTTGCACAGTGTTGTGGATAGCCCAGTGTCAATGAACATTTGAACCTTTACCTGCTCACGCTTGTGATGCTCCTGTGTGGTAGCGCATCATGTACTCTCCTGTGGAAAGCACTGAGGTAACGTTTGCGGTGTGTGTGAAAGTCTTGATGTCATGCTGTTTAAGTTGGCAGTCTCCTGCTCCCTCGACCCCTGGAACATTTCGTGTACTTCTCTGTGAGAGCTTCTCAGGTGAACTTTCAAATTAGTTGAATTTTTCCCTTTTTAGCTGAATCCCACAAATGTCACTGTTGTTCTTCATTAGAGGCGGCTTTGGCTCAGGAGGTACAGTGGGTCTTACACTAACCGGAAGGTCGGTGGTTACACTCCCAGCTCCTCAGGTCCACATGTCAAAGACTAGAAAAGCGCTATTATAAATGCAGTCCATCTACCATCATGACACATTTACTTTTGTCTACTATGGGGTCATAACCAAAGTATTCCCATATAGGACTGTGCCGCTTTCTGCCTGCAACTTTAGCCAGTTGTTGTTGTTATCACTATCATTAGTATTAGTATTAGTATTATTATTATTATTATTATTATTATTATTATTATTATTGCAGCCTGAATCCGCTATGTTGCATATCTGCGACCTTCTGGAACTAGTCCGTTACTGTGTTATCGTCATTCTCTGTCCTTTTAATCGGCCAGTGTCTCTCAAGAAGTCAAACAGAACAGGTCAAAGTGTAATGTGGAAACCACAGTGCACTGATTTTACCTGCAGTTCTGTTTAATTTAGGTTCATGTTGCATTATTCATTGTAGTTTTTTATTTTTTAAAACTCTAATTTTTATTTCAGCTCAGAAAATTATTGTTTTCACTGTTAGTTTTCTTAGTTTTTGTTAGCTATAATAACACTGGTCCACGCTATGAATCTGCTGTAGAGATAGAGAGGTTTCACAAGTCAGACTGTATCAAATGTTATAGGGCAATTACTGATAACATTTTGGTGTTCCCTGTCAATGTGAAATGGATTTTATATCTTGGTTGTAGGGTTATGAAGATAAAATTTGGTTATTAAATTATATTGTTTAAGTAACAGTTGCTGGTTAATTTGCTTACTATAGTCCATGACTCCCACCAGCACAGTGAGAATGTAACAGGTCACCCTGGCCCAGGCTTGACAAGAGCCCATATAGGGAAAAGGCATGGATTTCACAACCAATAATCTCTGTAGGAAAATGGAAATGGGAGGGTTTTGGACATTTTGAAACTGAATAAGGCTGGTTTTAAAAGTAAAACTCCAAAATGACACATGGGTGTTTGTGGATCAGTTATTTTGGGGGATATGAGTTTAAAAGTCGTACAAATCTGTGTTGTAACCCAATGAAAATGGTGCTAATCGGCCAATTCAAGGTCCAGTTAGGAACATAAGTATCTTGTCTCATTTTCAACCAACACAATACTGAAGAGATAAAAGGAGCCATTATAATTTTTAAGCAGTCAGCTGGGTCCAGAGTGCCTGATGGAAAGCTATGCAGTGCACCATTTAGGGAAGGAACCATATCAGTACTTTCGCTGCTTTGAGCAAAAAGCTAATGTTACTGTGAGGCAGTTGCATTTTACATCAGCAAACGGCCTTATCTTTATCCCCAAATTTTCCATCTCTGGTATCAAATCCAAAATACTTCACCACATTTCTTTTTAATGTGCAATAATGTGTTGAAGAATGTTTAGTGTCATAATTATCCTTCCAGCCCAGCTTGCTAGCTTTGTCTATTTTACGTTAGCAAAGACAGCAAGAGTAGTCTAATTAACGGGGTATACAATTATACATACTTGACTAAGGTGGAAAAGTTGCAATGTTTAGAGGTTTTGATAAAAGCTGATAAAAACAGATGTTTTGGATAAACTTGGAAACTGTAACAAAGCTCGGGTATTTTGTTGCCGCTCACCATCGTATGCCCCCTCTACACCAGAAAGATTAAAAACGAGCAGTGGTGTTGCGATTTAGGGGGCCCAGTGAGACCCATGCATGCTTGCTTGCTTGCTTGCTTTAACATTGTTTAAAACCAGTTGATGGACAGTGTACTTTGCCCTTCTGGGTAAATTTTTTTTGTTTTTGTTTTTTTTTAATCTGTCCAAATCATCAGGGATGTATTGGTAAATTTATGTGTCAGACATGCTGAATTTTGAATGAAGTGTTCCTTTTTTTCCTAAAAAGTAAATTTAAAAAAAAAAAGGCTTTTCATTTTGCTTTCTCCACCTATAAAATACAGCTCTTGATGAATGCTCTGTATCTGGTAAATGGCATTAACCGCAGTAGAAGTATATTAGGTTGGTTGTTTGAAAATGGGTTTGCTGAAAAGTTAATTTCAACACTATCACTAATTAACTGCAGTAAAATTTACAGACTGATGAGATAGGCGAGACAGAAGATTTTCTTGTGGTGTTCAAGGTTCAGCGGTCTCAGCGGTGCAGGCATAAAGCTTTGCCTCAGACTGTCTTGTTTGTCTGATGAAGTGTACATGGTGCTGTAATGGCTCCGTAACAGCTCACCAAAGCTTCTGTTTCACCGCCTAATGCAGTGTAATATTATGATGGAGGCGATCCTGTAAAACACCCAAGACTAAAGCAGTGATGGACCCGTTACTGCTGAGACACACACAGCATTTTATGATCATAGTTGAGTGATCGCTACCATAGAGAAACCCAACCTTCTTCCATTAAGTGAATTTATTGAAGTAATATCTTCACATTGTTTTTTTTTTCATTTCAACAAATGAAATAAAACACCTTTCTCGGGATCCATTAAACTGACCAATTGCTCCTTATAATTTTTCCTCGAATTTCAATCTGGTATTTGTGCTCTTCTGCTTGTGCAGTAAGTTCTTCCACACATATCCCAACCTGAGTATGACTGATTCAGCAGTTTGCTTTGACTTTTACCAACTTGGAACATCTCAGGTTTTAGTTTTTCCCACATTGGAATGTGCTGCTCCGATTATTTGCCAAGAAGCATACAAAATCTATGATGAGGTGATGACTGATCAGTTGTTGTACCTCATGGCGGCAGTGTGGTGCAGTGGTTAACACTGTTGCCTCACAGCTCAAAGGTTCCTTGTTCACACGGGGCCTTTCTGTGTGCAGTTTGCAGGTTCTCCCTGTGCCTACGTGGGTTTTCTCCCGCCTCCTCCCACAGTCCAAAGATATGCAGGTTAACTGGTGACTCTAATTTCCCCGTTGGTGTGAATATGAGTACGACTGGTTGTTTGTCTCTAAGTGTTGGCCCTGTGATGGACTGGTGACCTGTCCAGAGGGTTACCCTGCCTTTTGGAGGAACCCTACTTTTAAATGTTTTAAATATCTTGCATTATTATGTACAATATGAAATGGAACACCGATAATAGATTGCATCAGTTTTCACCGAGATGCTCTCATTTTTTGCAAACAAAAGCTATGCTATATGCTGGCAGGATAACTTAAGAGTTTCTAATCATATACCATGTCAGTGGCATTAGCTTTGCAGGTATTCGGTCATAAAACAAAGTATTGGGCAAACTGTAAATCTTCTGACTTTTAATCAAGGACCATCATTAAGTCGAAATTTCAAAGTCATTAGGATTCATCATCTGGGCACCATGAATGTCTGTACAGAATTTCATTACAATCCATCCAGTAGTTGTTGGGATATTTCAGTCTGGACCAAAGTGGCGGACTGACGCTTTGCGTGACTGATGCACAAAGATTGCCATCCATAGAGCCATAACACTAGCATAGCTAAACAAATTCTACACATGGGAGCTGTAAGAGATCAACAAAACAATCAAATCACACCTGCAGCAGCTAAAGTGTTTCCCCTCTCTGGTGGTTGCACAGGATGAGACCTGGCTGCTTCCTTTTTCCTGCTGTTTTAGAAAGTGGTGATCATTGGCTGTGGCTGTGACACCCTGAGGACACGGTGGTGCTGTCAGAGTGTGTGAGGAGAGGAAGAGACCAAAGGACAGACTGGGAGGTGTGAGAAGAAAAACCTTTTAAGGTGACCTGTGGGCGACTGTGGATCAGGAGGTAGGGCGGGTCGTCCACTAACCAACCGTAAAGTCGGTGGGTTGATCCCCGGCTCCTCCGATCCGCATGCCGAACTGTCCTTGGGCAAGATACTGTATTGTTGGTGTGCACGTAAACCCAACTTTATTTCTTTTACACAAAGTTGGGTTTACGTGTGTGTGCGTCCTCGTGCCTGTGCACGGTACAAACAAAATGAGGACCCACTTGTAAAGACATTGCTCCGTAGCACTACTGGTGGTCATAAGCTCCACAGGGCACCTTTAACTACAGTTAGTGCAAATGTAGAACAATGTGTCATGCTGCTGTTCTAAAACTACACCAAAGATGTTGGAGCGCCTAGTATCGTGCTTGTTACATCTCACTTTGTTGTTGTTGGATTACCGATTCAGAGCTAATACCGGTGCGACGTGACAAGCAGATCAACAGTGGACAGATTTACGTAGCAGAGTATAGACTCTCCGACTGCACATGTTTCACAATACTTCAGTATACAAAAAGAATGAAAGAAGGATATGTTCATGAACAGCTATAATGAAGTTCAGCTTCAAGACAAAACACTGGTTGGAGCCCAAAAAGATGCCAGTGTGCTTGTCTTTTTGTTTGTACTGACATGATTTGTTTTTGTTTTGTTTCAATTTGGCTGAGAGGAGTTTAATTTACACAGACTAAAAGGTTAATAACAAAAGAGTGAGTAAAATTAATTTGATCAAGACCATTCTTTGACTTCTCACCTATTCTTTACTTCTTTACTAGAAGCACTAGTATGAATAAATCATATCAAATGAACTGCCTTTTTTTTTTTTTTTTTTTAGCTAACATTTTATATTGATGACAAAATAAACAACAATTGAAGAAAAAAGCAGTCTTGGTTATTATTCATTATGAGTATAAAACTTAAACTCAGCTAATTTGTTCCATCAACACTGTGTCTGATCAGAATGGCATCTCAACAGAAGCAAACATCCCATCAACAGTTATCAGATTTTGATTCAAATATTGCTAAATTCTGAGTGAGAAGAGCACAGATAAAATACAGAAATCTCACATGTGAAATATCCAAAACAGCTCTACCTTTTGGCAGTAAATTGTGTGTTCATGTAGAACCCCATCACTTATAGTAGGAAGCTGATTGAGAGAGTAGGTTTTCAAGGCCTTTAAGGACCAGATTCTATAATATTAGTTCACATTATTATTATTATTTTTATTATAATATCAGTCTGATTTCTTCGTTCAGCTTAGAGCTACTGCATTGGATGTTGTGCACACAGCTTTCTTGTTTAATTAGGGTTTATTGCCGACATTACAGGCACGCTTACTTTTGGATTTAATTTTGAACTAAAGTAGATGGATATCAGACTACATTGTTGGCTTGTTTACATCATTTGTGTTTGTTTAAATGTTTGAGGGTCTTGCCCGCCAGACTGTGCAGTATTATGTTGGGTCCCAAAGAATTTGAATATGTGTCGGCAGAGTAGATGCTGATCAGTATGTCTTGGTTGTCTAAACAAGTGGATAAATCAGCCAGAATGATACAATTTTAAATAGTGTCTCCATTGCATAGCTGGTCCATCAGAGACCTCGCCCTAAAGAGACGTAAACAATATGAACACTGATTGTGATAGAAAATGTGCTCAATGACAAAATTAGAAGCTTCTCTAATACTGTTGATAAGTTTCACTGCTTCACATATAATACTAACGCCAACCCAAGACAAAGCCATTTCTAAACAGTTCTATGGGGGTGTTTTACAAACACAGCCCCCTTCCCAAAATAGGTACAACAAGGCTGTTTGAGTTGGCTAAACTCGCCACATGCTATTGTTTCGGTATCACAGTTTGGATAGTCAGGCAGGAGAGACGAGTGCTTCCCATGAGGAAACTTTTTTGTGATGGCACAAAGAGCGAAAGTACAACAGCCCTGAAATGAAAGAGCAGTTGTGGATAAACGGGGCAACAAGATGTCGGTTTGGGCCCCATTTGGCCACTCTGTGTGATTAGTGTAGTGTAGTGTAATCTTGTACCCTGAGATGACATTATGATTTGTTTTAAATTTGGAAAGACCTGGACCTGGAACGGTACGTGCAACTGGACATATCGCCAGTGCTGCTCATACAAACAAGTCCAGGAGAGGATGCTGCATGTGTGAATCACAGTGCACATTCAGCCTTCGTGAATGTGTGCGTGATTTGAAATACGGGAAATGCTGCACCGATGCACATCAGAGGGTGAGTCATCAAATTGCAGGATCAGGACTATCTTTTGATGTCACACACACGCATATCGCATTTGGCCTTACACACGCATACACAGGACCACACACCCCCCTACGCTGACCTCCAGGCACACACAGGGCTTAATGTAATAGGCTGTCTGTGTTTAAGGTTAATGCTTTCTGCCTTCAGTGCTGAACACTGGCTGCATAATACATCTAAAGCAGCTTCTCTCATTCTTTGTGTAACTGCATACAGGTCCTCAATAACCTGCCTGGAGCCGTGAACGACCCCCATCCTCTGGGGTTTTTTTTTTTCATCTGCTTTAGAGAGATACAGAGATGGCACGCAGACCGGGCGACCACCAGCTACAAAGGCTCGAATTCCCCTTTATTGGTTCAAAACGATAAAACGTTGCAGTGCAGATGTGGAAATGTAACAGTGGTTTATGTCAGCTAACTCACGGGGACTGATTACATTAATTGATTATAGATAGATCGGAAAACTCTATGAAAATAATCGAAATTTTTACCCTTGCAGTTGAGTGTTGTATCAAGACTTGAAAACATCCCAATCTTTTAGTTCTTCTCCAATACAGCTGAAGTTCTTTATTTTGCGGGGGTGCCACACTGACGAGTCCCACCTTGCCTAATTAGAATTAGTTTAAAGCAGCGCTTAGCAGCATCTTTTGCTTGACTTCTCTTGCCTGGTAAATGCCCACATATTTCAAACCTCACGGCCCCAGCTTGTTTGAAATTTTGTAGTCTTCGAGCGCAAACCAATGGGTTTAAAGACGACATGTTGACATCATCAGGGATATTTTCTAAGACTCTAGAAAACTCTACCAGAGCTACAGAAGATATTATACTCAGGCTGATTAGTTCTCCAGACATAATGTGTGTATTTAAAAAAAAAAAAAGTAATTTTGTTGGTTCCTTTTTACACCTTTTTTGATGCTTTAGCAGCTATGTTGTATATTCTACCATATGTGAGACTTGAAACTTTCTTACTCTAAGACAACGACAGACATGACTACCTGGGTGCCCTCAGGTTGCTAGTGCTTGAACGCTAGACTTAACTGTAGCATACGTAGCTTGCACACAACTTTGCCTCGAAGTTCCACGATTTTGCCGTCTGCTGGGTTTTTTTTAGATTGATCGTAGTGCAGATCACTCTCTCTGTGACCGAGTTGGGCTGTGAACTCTCTACCATCGTTGCCATGCGGTTGTCGAATTATTCGCTCGTTTCAGCTTGACCTACACTTAATTTTCAATCAGTGAAAGTGACGTCGTGCGACTCGTGCGTGTCATGCAGTGTGTTCAGTGCAGCGGCCCAGGCCAACGCCAGGACTCATGAGGCAGAGAGCCGTGGTACTGTTGCTTTCAGTTCCTCACACGGTCATCCTGTTCTGCTCCCTCTTGCTTTTTTCCTTCCACTCTAGCTCACTCGCATCTGTCGCATCTCTCTACCTTTTCTGTGCTTTTGTCACTTTGGTCTTAAAATACGGACAATATTCCCAGTCTGCATTGGTGTGATTTTATGTTTGCGTAGACCGTGTACCTTAATACTTTAATCAGTTTTGGATAGCTTGGCGTCTATTTACTAGCATTTGGCCTTTAACTAGCAGCATGTTCAGTTTTGGGTGATGGCTGCTGCACCATGGCATTCCTTGGCCGCCGCTTCCATCTCCTTTTCTTATATCCTGTTTGGCTAAAAGGCAGTTTAATTACATTTGAGCTCAGCATTGATTCGTAAGTGGCCGGATGTTTCCATAAAAGGTTTTTTGAGTTGAATTTGAAATTGTGGCTAAACCAAATATGTCATCTTTCTTTAATTCTTTTTCCCGTTCAGTCTGTGACTACAGTATCTAAGCCATTTGTCTTCTCACAATGACTTTGTTTTTCTGTGCCTCGTCCAGCGGTAAGCCCTCAGCAGGATGGGAGGTGACAGGACTTCCTGGTATACACACAAAGACACCCTCGTTCACCAGTTAAGACTTTTTACCAAAGACCAGTGTAGTGGAGTAAAACATTGATTCTGGTGTGTTTGTGGATTATAAGCGTAGAAGTAATTTTTTGTATCTTCTCGTCTAACCCTTGGCAAGAAAGCGAATGACGGTATTTCCTAGAACGTTAAACTGTCCCTTTTTTTTAAAGCGTACTAACCCGGCCCATGGAAAAGCAGCATTAACAATTTTCTCTTCTTCCCTGCTCATACGATCAGTTCTTCTACCTTTTAGATTAAAAACCTGCTCTAACTGCTACATGCAACACAAATCCTGTGCAGCAGAAAAATCTGTGTCTAGGATGGAAATTTATATTTTATAAACTCTCAGTGGGATGATTACTGTTACTTTCACATAGATCCAAAATACAACGTAGCAACATGTACAATTACTGATAGAGAAATCTCAAGGACTATCCCTTTACAAATGAGATTCCTCTCCTTGTGAATACAGCTGCAGATGAATGGATCTAGGCTTGTAGAGGTTGCCACGCTGAAACTCTAAACCATAGATTCATGAAATGTGTCATCCTGCCTCATACAGTATAATGGCCACCTCGCATTGCTAGTGATTGTCTCAGCAAAGCCATGGGTGTGTGTTGGCTTAAAAAACGAATGTATGCATGTATATATGCGCGGCCATGTGTTGTGCCCCACTGGGCGCTGGTATTTGCTGTATCAGCAGGGTCTGTGGGTGGCGTGTTGTCCAGAGAGCGCTATCATGGAAAATTCTGTAGGACACAAGTCTAGTCCTGTGCGTGCGTGCGTGCGTGCGTGCGTGCGTGCTAGTGTTTATATAGAGGGAAATAAAGAGAAACAAAGCCATTTATTTGTAATTGCCACTCCTATAGTAGCAGCCATTATAGATTCTGTTGTTAAAGTGCAGGCAGCCAGACAACTCAAGCCTGATTTCATACCAAAAAGTACTTTTTCGATACTATTTTAATCTAATAATGACCATACTCTCTTTAGTCCCCAAACATTTTGTTGCTCACATTGAATTTTTTTTCCTTGTTTAACTCATATTAAATGAGGAAAAAACTAAGGAAGTTAGTGGCTACTTGTGTGTGTGTGTGTGTGTGTGTGTGTGTGTGTGTGTGTGTGTGTGTGTGTGTGTGTGAGAGAGACTGGGACAGGTGATTTGGTGTGAAGTTGGGAACCTCCTGTCGAAATTATGCAATATTCTACCAATACATGAAGTTTTAGATTTAATCAAAACTGCTCTGCCTTAACATGCTTTAGAATCACCTGAGATGGAGATCTTAACAACATCCAGTAACCCTTCTAACATGTGTAACATGTGGCCGCAGTGGAGAGCATCTGGGACAGCGTCACCAGGGAAGATACGAAGTGTCTGCTGATGTCTGTGGGTCAAAGACTTCAGGCAGTCACTGACTTAAAGCACTTTCCACTAAAGATTAAATATGATGATTTTGTTTGACTTCAAGTGTGTCTGTCCAGTTACGTTTAAACCCCTAAACTTTGGGCACTATGTGTTCAAGGGCTATACAAGGTGTTTATACACATATTTATTTATATATTTGTGTGTGTGTGCGTGCCTATATATTCATGTATATCTATAATTGTTAACAGCTTTTATTGTGACACATTTACAGGCATACCATAAGCAACAACGACCGGACGGGATTAAAAGACAACAAAGCAAAGTGGAACAGACTGAATGAATCAGACGCCACCATTGTGCCAACAAAGTGTGTAAAGGAGCATGATTACAAAGTATATTGGCAGATTATTTTCTCAAATAATCTCAAATTGTCATCAGTAATGAGAAGAATTGTAGTTGCAGCTCTAGTCTTCTGGGTTTTATTATGATGAAATTCTGAAAAGCATACATGGCTCAGGAGTGCAAAACTATTTGGCAGCAGAATCCTTAAGTGCAACACCAAACACAGTTTGGACAACATTTTGCAACACCACAGAACAGCGACGTAAATACAAAGATGATACCGTTAAATGTTCAAAATGAACAAGCCAAGTTTACGATTTCTGCAAGTCTAGGGTCGATGTTCATACCGTTCCGGGATAAACTGAAAGGTGTTACAGTATGCTTGGGAAAGTAGTCGGCAGGAATGTAAAGTACAAAGTATGGAATTTGTAGTTAGTTGGCCAAAACATGGCAAACCATCCCTGCAGCCCTTGAAAAAAGCGTGCAATAAAGAGAGAGACTTCCCAGGCTTAATCTGTACTCACCTTATCACATTTTCCAAGCCTCCTTCAGGCATTATCTCTGGTTTATCGGCCACTTTTCCATTTCGTTTTTCCCTCCCCCTGTGAAGACCCTCTTCTCTTCTCTGTTGTTGTCCTAGAGCAGCTGCTCTCTCTCCACTGCTGTTAATGATTTTTCTTTCCAGTTTTATTTAGATCTGTTCAGTGATTTTTGCCATGTTCCAAATTTATTTATTTATTTTTAAAATGGGGAATTGCTCACAGTGTAAATAAATGACGTGTGTGTGTGTGTGTGTGTGTGTGTGTGTGTGTGTGTGTGTGTGTGTGTGTGTGTGTGTGTGTGTGTGGTCAGTCGAAACCCTGCCTTCCTCCAGCAGGAAAGATGTTCTGAGAGGCTGTGACTCTATTCAGTTAAAATGGATGAGATGCGGATGTTCACTCCGCTCTGTGCTTTGAAACTGTAAAATGTATTCACGCTCCTGATGTCAATGTGTGTAGCTGTATGAATGTTAAACAAGCCACTGTGTGCTAAGCAAGTCTTGCTGGATAAATAGCTTTAAAAAAAAATAAAACTCTCACCCAGCGCTACCAGAGCTAAGTGACCTGCTCAGATTCAGCACTCGCCTGTGAATCTGCAGATATTCGGAGAGTCTGGCAGGAGGGTTCTGGAGTTTGTCGTTATCCCTGCTAATCCATCCAATAGTTGTCGAGGAATTTCAGCAAAAATGTCAACCTTATTGTGGCGTTGGCAATAGGAAAAAAAACTTATATGTCAAGTAGCTGCTGAGATGTGTATGGAATCGACCGGTGGACCGACTGACCAACTGGCCAATATTTCCATCCCTAGAGATAAAAATCATTATAATAATTAAAATAAATTCTAAAATTAGGGCGTAATTTCACATTCCCTGAGGTAAAGAGCTGCATTAAGGGGCAGCAGAAACGGCTAAAAACACGACATTGTTTTCATCAGCTTCCCATGGATACATGTGGCTTAAGATGCTAAATGTGCCTCCTTCCTAACCAGCGAGTCACCAGGTGAGTTTGTCTACCCTCTGGTGCTGGGCAGGAAGCATGGAGTCTGTTTATCTGAACTTGAATTGCTGGCAATGAGGTTGCTGAGGGCTGAATAACCAAAACAGTGAGATTTCCCCTTATGCGTTACATATAATCATGGGATCCATTGTTAATAGAAAAATATTGACTAGTGCAGATATAAATTCCGATTTTTTTTGTTTTGTTTGTTTTTTTTCAATATTGATTGGCTACGATGCATGAGATCAGGGACATCCAGCTCTTTTCCCTTTTTATAATTAGTCTTGAACTCGCAACCTCGTACCTGTAAAAGTCTTAAATCCTGTTTTTGGACAAATGGACAGTCTGCTCCCCCTTATTCTGTCATCAGCTACAGACACACTGAGAAATACAGTATGTGAGTCCCGGAGCTCACTGACCTGCTCGCGATGCCTCTCTCATTGTTGCCTTTTATTATATTAGTGTAGCCCCCCCCCCCCCACATCTCATTTCTCTATAGCTTTAGTTTTAACAATAAGCCAGTAATGGGGAGGATGAATCATTGGAGGTTTTCTTTTCTTCCTTTCCCTAATTTATTGTCATAGCTGGTGATATAATGACTGATGATGTAAGTCCGGGGGATGAATGAGGAGACTGTTCTCCTTCGCCATCCCTGTAAGGTTGCGGCGGTGCCCGCTTGTCCACAAACTTTGTTGCCATGACAACAGGCGTTGTGTTAATGCCACTGGCAGGTCACTGACTCCGTGTTTTTTTCCTTTTCTTTTTTTTTGGGGGGGGGTTCTTTATGCCTCAGGCCTGAGGTAGAGGTGCTGCTTTTTAAGAGTCTGAAAAAGCTTTTTAAATGATACCTGACTCAAACTGATGCTCTTCCTTCTGTGTGTGTGCTCGTGCATTTAGTACGAGGGGATAGGGAGTATCTTGGCGTGCTGCTACCATCAGTTCAAAGACCTTATAGCCCTCCTCCTGTCCCGCTCTCCTCAGGTGTTCTTCCCCACACTTTGAGTCTACCTCCTTCGTGATGTCCTCTCATGCCACAACCATCCAGGGGTCCAAACCAGTGACCCCTCCGCAGGCCTCGGCAGGATCCCCACGCTCTCCAGTGTCACCAGGTAAAGGCATTTTTTTTTTTTTTAGCTACTTTGAGACTGTTGACACGACTTACAGCACTGTATCCTATCAGCCAGTCCACTGACTGTACACGTGAAGATCATTTTACCACTGAGCCTGTGACAACACTTGTACAGTATTGTCCGTGGATCTGGAGTTTAAAGATGTGGGCATATGGGAAATATGATGGTGTAATAGAATCCAGAACTTTTGGAGCCCACAGTAGAAGGTAAAAGTCAGGATAAATGACCTCTGCTGTTCTGATTTTGAAATCTGTCGCTCATCAATCCGCCAACTTTACAGTATGTAATGCCACTATATGCCATGCATTACCCCTTTAAAGTATTAGTCCTTAAGATGTCAGTCCCGGTTTATTTGGTGACACTGGTGGTTACCATGGTAACAGCAGGTGTGGGTTAATACCACAGCGAACACTCTGGAGAAGCTTTTTTTTAAGTAAGAAAAACAACAGACGAGCAACTGGTGTGTCTGTTTACAGTCTTAATAAAGACGCCAGTCAGAAACCGGCCCTTTTCCAACATGCACGAGCAACCGCAGTCTGATTTCAGGCTGCACGTGGGGTAGTTTTCCAAATATGAGGGAACAGTGACAGCAGCTGGTTACCTGGCTGAGAGGTTGGGAGGTGTGAGGCCTGCACTTCTTCATCCAACAGCTCACTGTGGCTGCTCCTTCTTCCATTACTCCCTAAAATTTTTCATACTGATGGGCTGTCACAAAGTGCCCACAACGACCATTGTCTTGTTTTGTAGATGCATTTTTGATGAACAATTGCAGTCAGTGCTAACCATGGTGACAAATACTTGTTTCCTGTGACTACTCCACAATAAAAGCCACCCTGTTCTGCCAGGTGAATGCTTTTAATGTGAAGCAGCAGCAGCAGCAGTAGATAATAGTTTGTTAGCGTTAGCAGTCACTTAAAACAGATCCTAATAATATAGCATCATCATAGAGAATAAACAGTGAGGTTGATATCCATTCATTTTCAACTGTCCATTTAATTCTTATTCTAGGTCAAATTAAACATTAACGCTGGATTACATGCTGCGTTGTTTTCTTTGCCTTCACACACACGCAGTAGATTCAATCTGCCATCCAGCACGGAAATGAGAGGACCCCACCAATAATAATAAAAAGTACTGACTAGAAAGGCACTGGCAGAATGTAAACACACTACCATAAATACTATCCAAGAGGGTTTGATTTCATGAAAATCTTAAGGATTATAACTTTAAAGGGAAACTAAACCCAGACATGAGGCCCATTAGTATCTGGGGAAGGTAGCTTCCCACAGTTTGGTATAAAGAAGCAGCTGGTGACGTTGCCGGTCCACACCGTTCCTGGGCCAACAGCGGGGGATAGTAGCAACACGGAGTGCAAAGCACAGGTAAAAAAGCAGAGTATTCTTTATTGTCTAATTTCATTAAATGCAGAGATGTTACTATACTCAAAGACTATCATGCCGTAAAGATGTATATCAGCACATTCTTAGTCACCACTGGTGACGCTGTCTGAAAGGCGATAACCTCGAAGTGCAGTACATAACCAACGCACTATCCTGGCGTGTTATTTTTCATGATGTAACGCAGTTACAGTTTTTTTTTTTTTTGGTCCCATCAGAGTCCCTTAAGCCACCAGCCTGCAGACAGAGAGACCGCTCGCCCTCCCCCATGAGAGGCTACCTCATCCCCAGCCCTCTGCCCACACGCAGAAACAGGACCTGCTCAGCGTGAGGAGACACACGCGCACACACACAAATGCACACTACACTGTAGAATCCCACAGGATGAAACAGCCTTATGAGCATGTGAAGTGAGTTTAATGTTTGCATCTATGTTTCCAGTATAGTAAGTGAAGGCTGTTGAATTTATTAGTTACTTGTAGGAACAAAGTAAAAGCGTAAAGGTGACTCTACACTCAGTCAAAACAAGGGCGAACAATGTATCGTCCTCCATGTTGAAAGAGCAGCTACGTTTTCAATCACTGGCTGTCAAAGTATTCACAGGACTGATGAAGCGGAGGTGTTGTTTGTATTATACTCTACTGAAGACTGTTACACTGGTTCAGCACTTTGTTTGAAGAATATAGTCAGGTTTACTCTCACTTTTCCAAGACTTTATCAGCACGGGACTGTTCAGTCACTAAATTTAATTGGTTAGCGACCCTGCACTCGAGACAAGCTGCAAGTTCTCCCCTACGATTATACGTGTTGTCAAGGCAACTAATTAAAGATTTACAGTGTATTAAATCCCACTTTTTTTCTTTTGACTTTTTTTTTTTTTTTTTTTATGGCCAGCATTTTTTCCAGCCATAGCCATTTCACTTATTTTCATTCTGTAATTGCTTCTATATATATTTGTTTTCATTGTTACTGGCGGGCTGCGCCTTTCCTGCGAGGGATTCAAACTGCACACATGGGACTCACAGGAAGCCCTGCGTGCATGTATTGGATGTGATTGCAGAAGGCTAAGTTTCATATTGTTATACACAATTTCTATATATACTTCAGTCTGACTGTGTCAGATCACATTGTTTGGTCGTCTATATTAAAACAATGTACCTCAATGAATCCTCTGAAGTTGCTCTGCTTTAAAGCTGCATTGAAGAATAAGAGAGAAGAGTGGATCAGATGATTATGTGTGATGTCAAAGGGGTCATTTATTGTGACAAACCCACAGAGAATTATCAGTTGATTCAGCATCCACCCCTCAGAGCCACAGAGCTTTTTGGCCTCTTTTAGCTTGTTGTCTTGGTTTTCTGGCCCAAAACTCTGCTCTAATCGAAGCTCATAATCAGTGAAAAATCTACCTGCCTTGCACCAAACAGTGGACACACAAAGCTAGCAACCAGCTGATATTTCCCTCAGGAGTTGGTAGAGACCAAAACAGAGCCAAAAGACAGGGAATATTAGACTTACAATTGTCATTGTGCAGAAACACATCTCCAAATGTATGCTAATGTTGCTCTGTGTCTCCTGAATGGAAAACCGGCAACGTTTTGCTAAACAATTCCACTGCCTCACAAAATTCAATTAATGCAAGCCTTAAAGTCTTTATTGTTAATTAAAATATAAGAACCTGACGACTTTGTGAATTTAAAAACTTGATCACAAATGAACTCACCTCTTGTATGCTGTCATGACTCAAAATGTTTGACAGGATCAAAGTGTAACAGAAAAAGAGAGAAATCGTCATCTGCCATCCAATCAAAAGGCCTGTTTTCAGTAACTGATGGATCAGAGTATTGTGTTGAAACACTTGCATTGTTGAATGCCCTTCATCACTTACACTTTTTTTTTTTTCTCCACCACCCTCCATTTCTTCCATCCCTCTGTCTTTACCTCTATCTATACAGGACAGCTCGTGCATCGGAGGGCCCAGTGTTTACTGGTGTGTGTAAATATTTTTCCCGCTCCAAAGGTCATGGCTTCATCACGCCATCGTACGGGGGCAACGACATCTTTGTACACATCTCAGAGTAAGTGTATTTGTGTGTGTGTGTTTGTGTGTGTGTGTTTGTGTGTGTGTGTGTGTGTGTTTGTGTGTGTGTGTGTGTGTGTGTGTGTGTGTTTGTGTGTGTGTGTTTGTGTGTGTGTGTGTTTGTGTGTGTGTGTGTGTGTGTGTTTGTGTGTGTGTGTTTGTGTGTGTGTGTGTGTTTGTGTGTGTGTGTGTTTGTGTGTGTGTGTTTGTGTGTGTGTGTGTGTGTGTGTGTGTGTGTGTGTGTGTTTGTGTGTGTGTGTTTGTGTGTGTGTGTGTGTTTGTGTGTGTGTGTTTGTGTGTGTGTGTGTTTGTGTGTGTGTGTGTGTGTGTGTGTTTGTGTGTGTGTGTGTTTGTGTGTGTGTGTTTGTGTGTGTGTGTTTGTGTGTGTGTGTGTGTGTGTGTGTGTGTGTTTGTGTGTGTGTGTTTGTGTGTGTGTGTTTGTGTGTGTGTGTGTGTGTGTTTGTGTGTGTGTGTGTTTGTGTGTGTGTGTGTTTGTGTGTGTGTGTTTGTGTGTGTGTGTGTTTGTGTGTGTGTGTGTGTGTTTGTGTGTGTGTGTTTGTGTGTGTGTGTTTGTGTGTGTGTGTTTGTGTGTGTGTGTTTGTGTGTGTGTGTGTGTTTGTGTGTGTGTGTGTGTGTGTGTTTGTGTGTGTGTGTTTGTGTGTGTGTGTGTGTGTGTGTTTGTGTGTGTGTGTGTGTGTGTGTGTTTGTGTGTGTGTGTGTGTGTGTGTTTGTGTGTGTGTGTGTGTGTGTTTGTGTGTGTGTGTGTTTGTGTGTGTGTGTGTTTGTGTGTGTGTGTTTGTGTGTGTGTGTGTGTGTGTTTGTGTGTGTGTGTTTGTGTGTGTGTGTTTGTGTGTGTGTGTTTGTGTGTGTGTGTTTGTGTGTGTGTGTGTGTGTGTGTGTTTGTGTGTGTGTGTGTGTTTGTGTGTGTGTGTTTGTGTGTGTGTGTTTGTGTGTGTGTGTGTGTGTTTGTGTGTGTGTGTTTGTGTGTGTGTGTGTGTGTGTTTGTGTGTGTGTGTGTGTGTGTTTGTGTGTGTGTGTGTTTGTGTGTGTGTGTGTGTTTGTGTGTGTGTGTGTTTGTGTGTGTGTGTGTGTGTGTGTGTTTGTGTGTGTGTGTTTGTGTGTGTGTGTGTTTGTGTGTGTGTGTTTGTGTGTGTGTGTGTGTGTGTGTGTGTGTGTTTGTGTGTGTGTGTGTGTTTGTGTGTGTGTGTGTGTTTGTGTGTGTGTGTTTGTGTGTGTGTGTGTTTGTGTGTGTGTGTGTGTTTGTGTGTGTGTGTGTGTGTGTGTTTGTGTGTGTGTGTGTGTTTGTGTGTGTGTGTTTGTGTGTGTGTGTGTGTGTGTTTGTGTGTGTGTGTTTGTGTGTGTGTGTGTGTTTGTGTGTGTGTGTTTGTGTTTGTGTGTTTGTGTGTGTGTGTGTGTGTGTGTTTGTGTGTGTGTGTGTTTGTGTGTGTGTGTTTGTGTGTGTGTGTTTGTGTGTGTGTGTGTGTGTGTGTGTGTGTGTGTGTTTGTGTGTCTGACACTAGCCTTGCAGCGGGCTCAGCTGTATTGATATTTAAAATGAGAGACAACAAAGAGTTCTTAAAGGTTGGGCCATAATACAATACTCAGGTGCCCATATGTACATATACATATAGAGTGATTGCTGGTTGTGATCATTCCTCCTCTTCATAATGGCTGTGAAGAAAAAACCCTT
Organism: Xiphias gladius; assembly: GCF_016859285.1. Classification (NCBI taxonomy): domain Eukaryota; kingdom Metazoa; phylum Chordata; class Actinopteri; order Istiophoriformes; family Xiphiidae; genus Xiphias; species Xiphias gladius. Next base: position 474,701 of record NC_053402.1, on the reverse strand, counting down.
CCTGACGTGATTCTAATGTAAGTGATGGGGCACAGTACTGGTTCTGGTTCTGGTTCTGTGTAAAAACACATCGTGAAGTTCAGCTGAGGCTAACACAAGGCTTCGGCAGCCGAGGTTAGAAAGGCTTCAGCCTTCCCCCATACTCTGCTTTCTTTACTGAGCCCAGGTGGAGGGATAGTAACACAGAGGCTGTCATTTTGGAAGACATCCACTTGGTTTGTCTAACACGTTCGGCTGAAGCCTCGTTTCAACTCCAGTTGAAGGTAAGAATTTGTTTTTAGACTGAATGAGGAAACTGACATTTGAATCACATTATGAAGAGCCTGTGTGGAGAGTAGGAGCGGTTACGGTAAGCAGTAACTCTTTCAGCATACACATGGGCATGAAGGCACTGTAGTTAGACCCTTGAAATAAATGTGTTGTCCTTTACCTTTACTGTCACGCCGTCCCCGCCTGTGTCGTAGCAGACTTATGACGTCGGTCCTTTTGGAAGTGAAGACTGCCGGCTTAGTTACCTGTCCTTTAACCTCTGAAGGTGGTTTACACACCATAGGGTTGGATCACATGACCCAAATGGACGCTTTGCCAAAATGGCCACCCTCAATACTATTATCCAACATGTGGATATTTGCACCTAAACCACAAAAAGTAAACAGTTCCATTTTTTTTAGACTTGCATTAGCGCTATTTTCCAGGAAACAGAACCATTTCCTTTTTCCTCTTTATCTGTGTTAGCATTGTGGTAACACCCCCCCCCCCCCCCGAAACGAAACTATTTTTTTTATTTTTTTATAAATTCTGTTGAAATTCAGTGGCAGTCCAACGCTCTGACTTTTCTGTTTGCAGCACTTTTCAGCTGCAAATGTCTGCATGCAGAGGAAAGTGTAAGAATAACTTTTACTATTCCATAGTTTGTCACTTTGGAATCTGTTTCTCTGCCTTTCCTCCAGCATCGAGGGCGAGTATGTGCCGGTGGAGGGCGACGAGATGAGCTACAAGATTTGCTCCATCCCTCCCAAACACGAGAAGGTCCAGGCGGTGGAGGTGACCATAACCCATCTCAACCCGGGAACCAAACACGAGACCTGGGCAGGACACATTGTCAGCAGCTGAATGCTGACCCTCGGGGGGGGGGGGGCACAGAGGAAATGGGGAGGGACGGAGGGGGTGAGAGGAAGAGGATGAGGATTGGGTGGGGAGAACTGAAACAGAGGGCTGTCCGGGAGCGGGGGCAGAGGGAAACCCAGGTAATCTCGTCGGTCCTCCTTGTTTCACGCTCCGACACAGCTGGGATACATCGGAGAAAGGCACGACCAACGTCCTGAGGTGACATGGAGGGAGGTGTCCGCCATCTCATAGCTGTGGTGAAAAGTGGGAGATTTCCTCTGCCCTTCGTGGGAAACGGGTGACTGTCTTTAACTGGTATATGAATAGATGAATGATTACGGTGCAAGAAATGTTTATCATAGACAGATGTAGAGCATTACAGTAGCCTTCTGCTTAGATTTTTTTAGAGCCCTGTGTTGAAACATGACGTTAGTTGTTTTGAAGTTTTACCTAATTTGATGAGGAAATTATCTTCAGCTGTTATGATTCATTTTCTGGAAAACCCCAATACGACTTTGCGGCATTTGAGAATAACTTGCTTTGGTGAAGCGTCGAACAACAGACGCTGCTGTAAAAGTGCTGCGTGTTACGTCTGGCAGGTATACCTGCGTGTGCCTGCTTCTACCTGGAGACGCTCCAGCTCTGTTCGTGCCTGCTTATACCAATCGATCATCTGTTTTTGACCATTTGTGGGTGGCCATATGAGTGAATTAAAGCATTTTCAACTGGTACATCTTTGTGGATTTGCTTTTATTTATGTATTTATTTATTTTATTGTTAATTAATTAATTAATGATAAACGTCTTTGTATGCATCATTGTGAAAAAGTGTTTCCTGCAGTGATGGACTGGGCTGGCGTGTGTAAAACTGGAAATAAAGGTCCCATAAGGGTCCCAAACTTGCACTTGTGAGTAAAAGAAGAACGAGTTTAGTACCAGTGGCTTTATACGTTCAGTGCAGATCACTGACAAGATTCATTTTCAACATTTTGAGGAAAGTCTACTTTGAAAAAGTGAATTTCGGGTAATTCATTTATGAGCTTGCGCATGGCACTTTGTTGCACTAGTAGGGCAACGTTAACAGGCCTGCGACACGTCTGATGCAGTGGATCTGCCATGTCTACCGCAGCCAACCGTCAGTCTGCTGCCCTCCTCCGGCCACATCTGTCTACTGCAGCTCGACGAACAGTGCAGAGGTCAGACTGGATTCTCTGCTCGCAGCCATCCATCGTTTTCACTCGGGGGGGTAATTTGACCTTTTGACTGTTGAAAATTAAAACAGAGATGGCAAATCTATTATTATCACATTTTATTTGTACGGATAATCGGCGCATAATTAAACGTTCAAATGAAAAGGGAAGTTGAGGAAGGAAATTGAACATTGATATCGTCAGACTCCAAATTGAAATTTAAGTACCGCAAATGTGAAACGGAAAAGACTGACCCCGATGCTACTGGGAGCTGAGCGTCTGCAGTCAGTGTGAAAACCAGCGGCAGCCATTTTTACAGCGCAGTCACCCAACTGTCACGGTAAACTTGGAGCCACTGGAGCTTCCGTAGGCTAAGATCCAACTCGCACCTGCTACCCATTAGCTTTGTTACCGGTATTCGCGTGGGCCTTTTCTCCTGCAACGGCAACCAAAGGAGTTGCGTGACGTGGCATTTGTGACCACTAAGACAAACCCACATTTATACTCAGCTCCAGCAGACAATTGGTAGCTGATTCAAATTCACCCGATTCATCTCGTCACCGGATACAATAAACATCTATCCACGCAAAGGTCGTTACCTGGGAAGCCCGACGTGGTGCGGGGTTCATATACTTTGATTGAACAAATGTATCTTAATACACAGTTACTACTGCGTTACTGTTACTTACACTAACATGGGCATCAACGCAATTTTTGACACTTCTCAGAGAAAAATAATCAGCAGTATGCTGTGCTCCACATCAGACACAGCTCTCGATAAATAAAATTATAACCAGAGGCCCCGTGACTGTTGGTAATTATAATAATGACATTATTGAAGAGCTGTGAATACTTTTCTGATATTAGCCTCTGAGCGTTAGCTACCAATTGAATTTAGTGTTGCAGTTCCTCGCTGTGACCACCGGATGGCAGTGAACACTGCTCTTAACTATTAACACACTCGGGTTAGTTAAGCAGCTTCAGTGACGGAAGTACCGCAGTGCCACATCCGCTGAAAAGTTTCAAAATAAAACACCCTCTGTTGTGTTTGGTTTTTGTCCTATTTAGATGAGCATAGTGGAGCCATGGTGATATTATGTTAGTGAATGTATTGTGTTTATACTAGTGAAGTTGTCTGGAATAGGTTTTAAAAAAAACCCCTGACATGGAAATGACAGAAGATATTGGTCACACAGAAACCGCTGAACACAGTTTCCTGTCCTTCGTCTATGGTGGCGTTTCTGAGCAGTCGTCAGAAGTGTTGACCACAAGGACCTGGACGTTAAAGTGGTAAAGCGTCATCAAATCCACTGCGCTAGAGAATTAAAGAACCTGATTTAGAGAATGGGTCTAGCCTACAATTCCCACAATGCAACTCGATAGCACCTGTGGAAAGACCCTCCCGTCCTAATATAGCCTCCGTCCTTCAAACTCACTTCCCGCGCTCGTTGTAGGTCTTCAAAGGTTTCGACCCGCCGCTTCAAACGCGAAGAGGTGGAAAGTGCATTAACTCTCGTACTGTTGTCAGGTAATGGCTTGAGTTACCAGTGCTTCCATTTTCCTCGACTGCAGGGCCGTTCTTCTTCTTCTCCCACTCACCTGCAGAGCTGCAGGGCTACAGGTGTTGCTCTTCGCCTTTGGCTGACCCGACCACTCGTCGCCTTATCTCCATGTTGGAACCGAAAAGCCCCTTTGGACCGAGTTGCCACCGAATCGGGTAAAGAGTGAGCTCAAACAATAGGTCGGATGATGCTTCTCATAGGAGGCCCACTGGCTGTTTGGCTCGCTGGTCACATGGGGGACACCCCACAGTCCGTCGGGGCATCAACTGGAGGTCGAAATGGCGTCACTGCGGTTCAAGTGGTCTTAAATGTGGACCACCTAAGGGAAGAGCAACTCCCAACACACCTGATGGGACAGAGGGGCGAGGGAAAAGGGTGTAGGTAGACAGAGAGAGGTGGAGGAGGAAAGGGAAATTAAAGCAGGAAAGGAAAGGAGGAGATCAGGAGGGCATGAGAGAGGGAGGGAAAAACAGAAAAGGGAGGAGGGGGAAGTGTGAGGCAAGGGACGCAGAGGAGAAGGGGTGAGAAGGAGAGAGGGATTGAGGAAAACAGATGATGAGAGGGAGGAGGAGGAGGAGGAGGAGAGGGAGGAGCAGAGCGGAGGCAGGCACTCAGTCTGTTCACTCGCAGGAGGAATCAGCGGCAGCAGGACAATGGAGCGTCTCCCCCACGGATCCTAACGGGCGCCGGGCGGTTTCCGACAAGCTGCAACACAAGGTACGACTGACGGGGCGAAGCGGGACAGAGTCTCGGGTAGTCTCGGTCCAGACCGTGTTAACCCTGCGTTAAAATCCGCCGTTTGTCCGCGAAAGAGGAGGGGCTGCAGGAAGGAAGCGACGCAGCGCGGCGCAGCAGACAGCCAGCAGGGCCTGCCGAACCCACCGCCTGCCTCTGGGTCCTAAACCGGCCAGTGACACGTTAGAGCTCAGACAGCTTCAGCTGTTCACTCCTCACTGTCCACTGTCGGTATGGGCTGGGTGTTACCGACACGATAAATCGAGGCAAGGAAAACATCCGGAATTCTCTCGTTTCCAGAAAGAACGTCACGCAGAACTCCTTTGCAAAACTCGCTGTTTTACATTTCCGCGCTTCCCTGCAGAAGTAAACACCTCTACGGATGTGAACCAAGGCTGCTTTGCATTCGTCGAGGTCTTCTGGCGAGTTCGGCCTCCGAATGATCGATAAAACTCTGTTTAATTCAAAATTAAAATCCAATCTTTTTGTGCGCGCACAGTGCACGTCGCTTTCCCCCTAAGTGTATTTTGACTGAAGGTGAATAGAGGGACGACACGCGAACCACAGATAATAGTTGACCTTTAAACTCTAGTAAACGCTTCTCTATTTATTACATACACGCCGAATTAATGAGCGGGACGTAGTGATTCGCAGTAACTTAAACGTTAGTCACCGAGAAACATTTACTTGCTAGAAAAACAGCGCCTCAAAAAACCACTGTTTTTGGATGGAAGTTCGTAGCGAACAGCATATGTCGGGTATGCCAACAAAGCCTGTCTCTAGCCAGCAGCAGCAGCAGCAGCAGAAGCAGAAGCAGAAGCACGCAGTGTGTGTCTGCCAGAATGCGCTTTAGCACTAGACCAGGACTGGGAGTCTCCCCTACAGATGCAGGGATTGTGGTGGGAATAGACGGAGTCATTGTTGCTGCCATAATGTACCTTTGGTTGAAAACTGCGTGCGTGACGCACATAGACATGCAGTGATGCAGAGATGCTGTGCAGGCATGGACGACTTAAGACTTATTGTTACTCATGTCTGAGCGGGCAGCATGTTACCATGTGAGAGTAGAAGCAAGCAAGCAAGCGCGCGCACACACACACACACACACACAAAGACAGATGTGACTGGTTGCACAGAGCTCAAGTCCTCATTGTTACAGTACCTGATGAGACAAGGTCAATCTTGCCATCCTAACCACCCAAACACTTCACACACCTTCACACACATTTGTCATTTAGAAAAACACAGGGTCAGCTGTTTGTGTGTAGCCTGTATTTAGTGGAGGGAGGGGCTTTTAGGGGAGCTCCCATCAATAGATGAGAGGTCAGCAGTCATTTGCCTCCCTGAGGTTCGGATGATTGGTGCAGGCGGGCGAGCGGCGGTTGTGCCGGGATGTTTCTATTTTAGCTTGTATTGACCTGACTGAGACAGTGTTTGTATAATGTTTGTGGGAGGCAGGAGGAGGCTGCTCATCCGTATCTGGAAGGGATGACTGGATACAATGCACAGGAATCTAGTTACAGAACAGACAGGTAAGGTTGGGCAGAAGTGATTGTAGAGAAGTGCCAGAGGCTGATCAGAGGAACTGAGGCGAATCAGTGACAGAAAAATGCTCACGGCTGGAAGCACAACACACTGCGTGGTAGTCTTTAATGGACTGATATCGGCTTTTAAGACTCCGGTTTTAATAAACCAGGATCATCCTTTTAATCCTGCACAGTTTCCTCCTTTTTATTTATTTATTTTTTTGGCTGGGTGAGAGTGATGGCATTCACCAAATAATGGCACCAAGGCTCCTAAAAACATCTGTATCTCAACCAAAAGAGCATAGTCAGGAGTGAGAATCCGAGGGACCACGAGGGATTGGGGGTCGCAGGAGACAGATGAAATGAAACCTGGGCTCTTACTGTATTTAGCTGTCGGTTGTTGTTTTTTTTTTAAACTGGTAGCAAATACCACCAAAGAAGAGATGGATAGTCCGACATGTAAAGGTGGAGTTATGGAGACCGGGGTCAGATTTTGTTTGTCCGTGTTGTGCTTTACATTGAATCTGCTCTCTGAAGTTCACATGATCAGTGTGTGAGAATCTACTGTTTGGCAAGACAGTGTCACAAGACGTACTGTGGTTGCATTGTGTGTGTGTGTGTGTGTGTGTGTGTGTGTGTGTTGGTCCTACTGTGGTCGTCAGCGCCACCTGGAGTCGCATCCCCAGGATGCCGTTCAGTAGTGTTTACGCCAGTGTTTATTTTATTTAGCCTTTTAGTTTATTCTTCAAGTTTAACCTCCCTAAACGGCGTAATTCTGTAAACAATGGAAAATCCAGTTTGTTAGCGCTGCCATGTTGCCAGCAACATGATCCAACGTGTTATCCACTTTTATATTTCTGCATATTGTTGCATAGTGTTTGTACTAGTAGCTGCTGTACTGATAAAAGAGTGGAGTTCTTGAGTGAGTTTCTTTACTGCTTTCTTACATTTTACAGACCAAAAGACAAATTAATTTGGGAAAGTATTGGCAGATTGAGCAGTAATTAAAATACCTGTTAGTTGCAACTCTAGTTTAAATATCTGTTTGAAGGTGCACTCCAGGAAGATCAGTTTATTAGTTTCTAGTGGTACTACACAACCTGTTCTCTGTGGCTCTAAGGGGAGCTCTCTAAAATCTGAAGGGGGGGGGTCCAAATGTTGCAAAAATAGTTTTTGCGCTCGGCTGAGGTGTAAATGTTGGTGTATCGATTTTTAAAAACAAAATGCGACAAAGTGAAATGGAAAAAAGACTAAGTGGATAATTTGTGAAATAAAGTGAGCATGTGACTTCTTTGTCACGTAAGTTTCCAGTGGAGAGAGGAAAAGTAGCAGCAGATGAAAACGTCAGATATGATTTTCTACCGTTTGAGGTCTGACTGCTGAGCTCTACGAAGGACACTGGACTGGGTTGAGGCTCTTGAAGACGTCCCACCTGCCACCAGAAAGGCTTCTTCAGTTCCAACGGACCGGTGGGGAGTCCCAGGCATTTAACCTCTTTGGGGTCGTTAGTACCTTGAGATTCGTTGAGGTCAGATGTGAGTCATTGACCCACCTGGCAATAGTGTTAGTCGTTAAGGAATAACAATGTTGTTCCATTAATCGTTCTTTTCCCCTCTGTCTGTTCTGTATCTTTTTGTGGCTCTGACGAAGGCCCGGTTTGGGTAACACACGTTTTAAGTGCTTAATTGATGTGTTTTTGCGCCTCCTCCTTCTCTTTCCCCTCGGTCCTCGTGGCCGCGTTTTGGGCCCGATGGTGTAGGGTTCTGATAACCCCCAGCTTGTGCTCCAGTGGCTGGTGAGAGTCAAAGAGTACATACTGATCTGTGTGTGTGGGTTTTCTGTATACTTCAATGTTGAGGCTTCTGTCATCTCCAGTGTGCCCCTCACAGTCCAAGAAGGCCAGACTCTTTCCTCTGAAATCCTGCCCAGTGAACCTGATGTTGTTGTCTACCGCACTGATGTGTTCTGTGAAGGCTTCCACTTCCTGTGTTTTGATTTTGACCCAGGTGTGGTCCGCGTACCTAAACCAGTGGCCGGGAGCAGTTCCTGTGAAGCAGACCGGGGCTGCGCTCTCTACTGCTTCCACATAGAGGTTGGCCGCTATTGGAGACGCCGGTGAGCCCGCGGCACAGCCGTGCTTCTGTCTGTAGAAACCCTCATCGTACCGGAAATAGGTGGTAGTCAGGCAGAGGTCGAGCAGGGCATAGATGTGCTCTGGGCTGAGGTGGGTTCGATTGGACAGAGTGCTGTCCTGTGGCAGTCGTTTCATCCGCAGTGGTTCAACGCCCCCCTACTGGACATAAACAGTAGTGGATGGAAACGCACATTTTTTCACATTTTCTTTGCAGATTTTCTGAAACATTTGGTTAAAATTTGGATGGAAAATTGACGAGGGGTTATTTCAGATTAGGCTTGGGACTTCAGAATTATCACAGAAAGTCTGCATTGCAAACGCGTAGAGTTTGAAAGACATAACTTTTAGCAGGCAGAGATGCTACTGATCCAGTAGGATCCAGTGTTTTCTGAACTTGTCCTACATTAGGGACAATAAATCAGGATATCTCAGCCACTGCTGCTCGAATTTGACCATTCTTTTTAAGACTCTCCGTTGTAAGTCTATGCTAAATGCTAAATTGTTGGAGCAACCCTTGCATGGTGTGCAATGTTGTCCACACTGCATTGAAGGTTGTTTTAAACCCTGTGATGTACATCCTCGCTCCACTCGATTTTCAAAGCGGTTGAAAAGGCTCATACCCCAGACACACAGACCCAGATCTCAAAATGTTTGGAGAATTTCCCCGGTATGCGCCGGTCTGTTCAGAGGAATGTGTGGTGACGTATCTCTGACTCCCAGCTGATAAGGACCAACCGAACGCAACATTAAGCACTGATGACATCACTCAGCGCTGTTGCAGGGCATCCTCATTTGGGATCTTTGGTCGCGGTGGAAAATGTGACGTTAGTATTTGGCTTGTTTAAATTACAAGGCAGGGCTGCACACTAACTGCTTCGGACTGTGCTTGTTTTGTGTTGAAAGTACTGAATTAAAGGAAGTACATGACAGTGTAAGTTAGCTCCAGTATGAATCCTCACACCTCAGCTGTGAATTTTCACACAAATCCCACAGTCTGTTGGAAAAATGAGATGTCACCTCTGGCTCTGTCCACATTTGGTTAAGGAATTGTCTGAGTTGCAAAACCATTTTTTCTTTTGCTGTGGAGTTGTGCTTGCCAGAGATGAGACAGACAGAGCCGGGCCAGCTGTTTCCCCGTTTCCAGTTTCTGCGTTAAGCTAAGCTAACTGTGCAGACATGCGAGAGGTATCGCTCTTCTCGTCGGCCGATAAGCGAATAAGAATATTTCTCAAAATGTCAAACTGGTCCTTTCAATGTGTTTTGCTTAGCTAAGCTCATAGTCTCGATTTTGTAAGCTAGTCACAAAACTGCTCGCATGACCTCAAATCACCCAAAACCAGGTAGCTGGAAGGAGAGAAGAAAGAAGAAAGTCTGCGAGTTTTTAGGGAAGATATTGAGCTAAATAGAGCGCCAACATGCTTGGAAAGACGGAGGCTGAGAGCAGCTTTACATTTTTTAATGATGATTTCATTATCCAATTATCATGATTTGATAAACATTTTCCTGAGACCTCTAGATATCTACATAGGATTTCTGTAGTCACAAATTTTTGTGCTCACACTTTCAGATCATCCTGCTGGAATTTGGTCTCAGTCAGTAAATGTCCTCTGTGTGATTTGACTGAACTCTGTGCGTCTGTGAGATTATGGCTTTGATGTATTGCAGGGCGCTGCTATAAGATGGAGAACTAGAATTCAGACCTGATGAACGCATCGTTCGTTACTGTGGCGCGGATCTGAAAGCATAAGCTGCAACGCAGTCACCCGGAAAATTAGATTGTGATCATGAGAAAACCGTTTGATATCTGGGGACCATGGGAGTCTCCGCATTCACACGCTGACCGTGTCACAAAGTAGGTTTGGCATTCAGAGCGGCAACACGAAGACACACACGACATGTGAGGTCACAGTGCGTCATCGTTTTAATTGGATTATTTTGACGGCTCCTGGGGCGCCATGTGGGTGTTTATGAAACACACAGTGAAGCAGTGTCGGTGCTATTTGCTATTTGATGTCATCTTTGGCAATAGGTTTGCTCATTTTCTGCTTATACACTGTTATTCTCCCCTGTTTTCTGTTCTTCTGCAGGTTTATACTAAGGCTGCAAGTAACGATTATATGCATTATAGATTCATCTGACAATTGTTTTCTTGATGAATGGATTAGTCAATATAAAATGCCAGAAAATGGTGAGAAATGCCAACTGGACATATTTAAACAACTTGTGTCATCCCACCAACAGTACAAAACCTGAAGGTATTTGGTGTATCCAACAAATGTTCACATTTGGGAAGCTGCAGTCAGATCTTTTGGCATTTCTGCCTAAAATCTTACTTAAATGGGACAAACTGGTGTTCTTGTGGTTTGAGGCTCTGACTGTGAACCGCAACATTTCCTGTTCAATTCCAGCTGTGGACCTCTTTTGCACATCATTCTCTGTCCCACTTTCTCCCCTCATTCCTTGTCAGCTGTCTCTGAATTTAAAAAGAGGCATAAATGGCCAAAGCACACACACACAAAAAAAAAAAAATTACTTTCATGATTTTTCATTGTAAAAATTGTCATTTTTAACAACGATAGTGTACCAACAGCTCAGAGACAAAACTGCTGCACTGACACAACACAACATGTTTTTCCATATGAAGCATCACAATCCCTGCAGTCTTATCAAGATTAATCAATTGTCAATCAGCAAATTGACAATTGATTAATCGTTTTATCGGTTTGGACCAATCAGCAAAGTGAAATGGGTCGCATTAGATGCGATGATTAGCTATAGGGTCAGTGTCACTCACTGCGGCACTTTGTTTCAGGACAAAGAGAGGTCGGTTCATCACTGGTTTGAACAAGTTAGTTACAGTAGTTCTTTCAAGCCGGCCTCTGACCTGAAACAGTTCTCTTCTCTCGTCTCGTCTCGTCTCGTCACGTCGCGTTACGTCTCGTCATGTCTCGTCATGTCTTGTCTCTTTTCCTCTCTTCTCTTCTCGTCTCGTCTCGTCTCGTCTCGTCTCGTCTCGTCTCGTCTCGTCTCGTCTCGTCTCGTCTCGTCTCGTCTCGTCTCGTCTCGTCTCGTCTCGTCTCGTCTCGTCTCGTCTCGTCTCGTCTCGTCTCGTCTCGTCTCGTCTCGTCTCGTCTCGTCTCGTCTCGTCTCGTCTCGTCTCGTCTCGTCTCGTCTCGTCTCGTCTCGTCTCGTCTCGTCTCGTCTCGTCTCGTCTCGTCTCGTCTCGTCTCGTCTCGTCTCGTCTCGTCTCGTCTCGTCTCGTCTCGTCTCGTCTCGTCTCGTCTCGTCTCGTCTCGTCTCGTCTCGTCTCGTCTCGTCTCGTCTCGTCTCGTCTCGTCTCGTCTCGTCTCGTCTCGTCTCGTCTCGTCTCGTCTCGTCTCGTCTCGTCTCGTCTCGTCTCGTCTCGTCTCGTCTCGTCTCGTCTCGTCTCGTCTCGTCTCGTCTCGTCTCGTCTCGTCTCGTCTCGTCTCGTCTCGTCTCGTCTCGTCTCGTCTCGTCTCGTCTCGTCTCGTCTCGTCTCGTCTCGTCTCGTCTCGTCTCGTCTCGTCTCGTCTCGTCTCGTCTCGTCTCGTCTCGTCTCGTCTCGTCTCGTCTCGTCTCGTCTCGTCTCGTCTCGTCTCGTCTCGTCTCGTCTCGTCTCGTCTCGTCTCGTCTCGTCTCGTCTCGTCTCGTCTCGTCTCGTCTCGTCTCGTCTCGTCTCGTCTCGTCTCGTCTCGTCTCGTCTCGTCTCGTCTCGTCTCGTCTCGTCTCGTCTCGTCTCGTCTCGTCTCGTCTCGTCTCGTCTCGTCTCGTCTCGTCTCGTCTCGTCTCGTCTCGTCTCGTCTCGTCTCGTCTCGTCTCGTCTCGTCTCGTCTCGTCTCGTCTCGTCTCGTCTCGTCTCGTCTCGTCTCGTCTCGTCTCGTCTCGTCTCGTCTCGTCTCGTCTCGTCTCGTCTCGTCTCGTCTCGTCTCGTCTCGTCTCGTCTCGTCTCGTCTCGTCTCGTCTCGTCTCGTCTCGTCTCGTCTCGTCTCGTCTCGTCTCGTCTCGTCTCGTCTCGTCTCGTCTCGTCTCGTCTCGTCTCGTCTCGTCTCGTCTCGTCTCGTCTCGTCTCGTCAGCCATCTGTTATCATTGGTTAGATATCATTGAAAATGATTCATCGCAAATATAAACGATCGATCCGTCTGTCTCTCTGTGTGTGATTCAGGAGGTGAATGTAAAACAGCTCCAGGATGCTGCCGTCCTCATCCCTGCTGGCCTGTTGTTCATCAGGGGGTATCTGATTTACCAAACATGATGAAGACTGAGCCCACATCGGCCACGGGGGGCAATGGGGCATCAAGTGGGAGCAGTGGGGGAAGCGGGAGCTCGAATCTGCGGAGCCCCTCACCCCATCGCAACGCCTATGAGGCGGGGCTGGCGGCACTGAAGAAGGCCACCGACCACCTCAACAATGCCGCCAACGGAGGCTCGGACCCCGCCTCTAAGCCCGCTCCGCTGCCCCGCCCGACCGCGAGGGGCCGGAGATATGGATCAAACGTTCACCGCATCAAGAACATGTTCATGCAGATGCAGTCTCCTGGCGACGAGGAGGACGGAGCCAAAATGATTGGTAAGGTGTCTCACCGGTTGGATTTTTGCTAAAGCTTTTAAATAAATAGCGTTAGGAGAATTAGAACGAGATTATGGTGATAATTATGTTGTCAGCCACTACTTACATTATAATTCCTGATCTTCAACTTGATCCTTCCTAGTCAGTCCGCAGTCCTGGCTTTTAAAGGCCCCGCACACCCACACAAGTGTTGAAATACTCTGGCTGTTTAGACTGGTAGTCCAGTGGACGTTGGGTGGAGCAGTTCTTGGAATCAACCATTTGCTTAACGGCTTCTCTGAACAATGATTGTCCAATCATAGCTTTGCGGCTGTAACTAGGCACAGTCAGGTCTGTCAAGTTTTGAGTTCTCCACGTTTCAGCGATGCGCTGGGGGCTCTAGTAAGAACTATACTCATCGTCTAAGAGTTTAGAGTCTTGTCTTTTTGAGAATTTCCAAAACCAAAAACATAGAAGGGAGTAGTTTAATGAATGAAATAGTCTACCCACCTTTTATATAAGTTGGCAATGTAAGCATGTCTGGCTAACTAGCTTCACATCCTCAGCTGTAACCAATTACTAGTCTGAAAGTTAGCATACTATTAGCTAAGTACATTATTTGTGGGGTAACAGGTTACGCATTCATGACTCTCATCTGCTCTTTGGTGGATTTGTGAAGTTGACACTCCAGTAACCCCAGCCAAACTCATTACCGGAGATACTACCTGAGTGGTACGTTTGCCAAATACTCTGGGTAGTCCACATGCTCAAAGCCTTCATCTCCTGCAACGATAAACCTGAACCTCTGTCTTGCTTGTCCAAGAATGTAAGCTAAGCATCCAAACAGGGTTATTTTAGAACAAAATTATGCTCTGAAATTTCTCTTCTTCATATTTGTAATACTAGGGCAAAGTAGCACTCCGTGGCGGCATAAGAACAATTCTGTTCCTTTATTTCAATGTCTTCAACATGAATAATAAACTGGGGATGATGCTAACTTTTGCCCGGGACCTGCAGCCTTACCTTCAGTCATTTAGCATGACATCGTGTATGTAGCCATCAGATTAAATGCCCTTTTACAGGGTTCTTGTTTTAACACGAGTCAGTTGGTTTTTTAACCAATACACAGAGCTACCATTAACCTAATTATCTAGCAAGCTAAGCTAAAATCAAATCTGTAACACTTTTCAGTGACATTTCAGCCATGTTTGCTGATGTCAGAGTAGACCGGAACACAGAAAGAGACAGTATAATTGGGCGTATTTTAAGCATAATATTGTGCAATGAATGGACAACAGATAATATTCACCGAGGACCAATTTTCTTTTGGTAATACCTGCTTAAACTCTGTGGTTTTCTCAGGTCAAAGTAGGTGAAGAGTACTTAATGTTCTTGAGTAACTTCTTTTAATTAACCTGTTTTTTCATGCAGTAGTTGAAGTAAAGAAAGTTAATTTCTAATTACTGTTTGAGCTGTTTTCACATCAGTAGAGAACTATGTACTACATATTTAAATTTTGTTTTCTTTGAATGGAACATCTGAGACTCATTTACTCAGGAGGAATCAGGAGTCATACCTCAAATTTCTGCTTTTAATTGTATTTATACTGTGATATTGTGTGCAGTGAAGAATAAAGTTTTAGTTACATTACCTATGGTTACTTGAGGCTTCACTTCCTGTCCATTACAACATAGTTAAACCAACTGACAAACCAAAGCGCAAAAACAAAACAGAGAGCTCACAAAGTCACTTCTTTAAATTGATGCTGTCCTTTTGTACTCAGAATAATATGGAATATTTAGAAAGTATTTGATCAGAATGTTTAGGATGAAAAACCTTTTAAGGTGAAAGAAAATGAAAAATGTCTACAATCATAAAACAATATGAAAAAAACCATCTACACTGATGTAATACAGTAAGCGGAAGGAGGACAAACTCTACTCACCTACTCTTAAAGGCCCATTCTGGTTTATCCCAATGTAGTTTTGTAGCTTTGGCCATCATCTCAGTCACTTATAGTAGTCAACTAAGTAATTGTTGAAATTTGACACACAACAACATTGCTACCCTAAAGTCCAGGTGCTCATGTTTCATTTTCCTATCGGACATTTCTCACTGTGGTCAACTTGGTCTGTACAGTGTTAGTGTAAGTCTTAGAAACAATGGTGAAAATCATGCCATCAAAACCTACGCTGTGTGAAAATTGAATGTTTCCCTTTCCCAATGAACTTTGCTGTCACTGGCAGGTAAAGAGCAGGCGGTTAAACTGTCCCTACCAAGGGCATCCAGCCTCAACGAGAACGTCGACCACAGCGCCCTGCTCAAACTCGGGGGCACGGTTTCAGAGAGGGTCAACCGGTTTGACTCTAAAGCAAGCGGGGAGGGTGTGTGCTCTTCCATGGGTCTCTCCAAACTGCAGGAGACCAGGAGGATCTTCGAGCAGCGGACTCTACAGGTCAGAAAGCTCTTTGTTTTACTTGCTTGTGTGTCGTATTAATATTTGTGTACGTACTTGATTTTTATTTCATCCAGTCAGCAAGAAATCAACGACTGACCGACTGACTGTTTTTGTCTCCTGCAGGAGAAGCAAGCGGCCACTAACCGGATCTTGCTGAAGAAGGAGCGAGCATCAGGCTTCCAGGGCAGCCGTCTAGACGTTGTGGCTCGCTTTAACGGCTCCACTGAGGCTCTGGACAGGCTGGACGACCCCCCTGCTCACTCTTCCGCTACTGTTCCTGCTGCTGCAGATTCAGTCGGGCCCGGTGAGGCCGTCAGCCCCACCGTGAGCCAGCTGAGTGCCGTGTTCGAGAAGGGTGATCTGCAAAACAATCTCTACCTCCCCCAGCGTCGGTCAGCCCCTGCCCTAGCACCAAAGCCCAAACCTCCAGCCAGAGCGGAGGCTGTCGGCAGGAAGGTGTGGCGGATGTGCTTAACTTTAAAAGAAAATCAAGAAAGGAAGCCTGTTGAAGTAAAGTGCATAAACCAAAAGCTATCAATTGATAGATGATGTCTCCTTGTCTTTCTCTCTTACTCTCTCAGGAGAAGGTGTTGCCTCCAAGTAAGGAGGACCCCGAGGAGGAGGCAGTGGAATTAGTGAGCACTCAAGCAGCAGAGCTACCAGAAGTGACGGGTTCTCTACAGGGGAGCATAGGAGTGGTGGCCAGCGAGGAGAAGGAGGGGTTCAGACAGTCAGGAGACCAGCTCTCCAGCTCCTCCTACTCCTCGTCGTCCTCAGTGGCTGTCACTTCCTCCTCTTCCTCTGCAGAGGCCAAACTGGAGTCAGAGGCCCAGCCAACAGCGACTGAAGCCAGGGGCTCAAGTACGGTGGTTGCCCCAGAGCGGGAGCCACAAGCTGATGAGCAGGATGGCTCTACTGGGGGGTCCGAGGCCGTAGCAAGGCTTGTGCAAGCAGAAGTTCATGCCTCATTGGAAAATGGAGAAAAAGATCCTCCGGGTTCCTCTCCCTCCTCGGAGGAGAAAGGAGAGGACTTTGAGAGGAGGGGCGAGGAGGAGGAAGAGGAGAATGATGAGGATGGCTCGAGGAAGGAGGATTATTCAGAGGGGGATCTGGTGGATATCAGTGCATACAGCGGGCTTGGCGAGGAGGACTCTGGGGGGAGCCAACTGGACGATGAGGAGGATGAAGAAGATGAAGAGGCGTATCAGCCGGAGACCAGTTGCTCTGAGATCATGGGTCTCCCTGAAGAAGAGGAGCCTGCGCCATTAAATAGGAAGATTCGATTTAGCACTGAGCCAATCAAGGTGAGTGAGTTCTTCACAACTCTTGATTTCTCCTCAGTGGAGCAGTAATTTTCCCAATTGTCATCATCATACACATTTGAAAAAGTAATCACAACTACTGTGTCCCCAACCTCTTGTTGGATTTGTAGCTCTGAAGGTTCCAGTGGATGTCAGTACTTGCAGAGCTGTGCTGGAGCCAGAACTGAGTGCAGTCTGTCTGATTAGATGTTTATATTTCCTTTGTACATGTGGAAATTTTAGACTGATGGTGGCATGGGAGTTAAAAGGCCAAGGAATCACCAAAAATATTAGGATTTGTCCTCTGGGGACAGTGAATATCTCGAGCACAGGGGGGGGAATGGAGAACGGGGAAACTTTGATCTGACGGTCACCAGAAACATGAGGATTCATCTTGTGGAGACCATGAATATCTGGAGCAGATTTCATGACAAATGGACGTATAAACATTATGGGCAGTCTGCTAGTGGGGCTAAAAGCAAGAATAAGTTTGCTTGTTTCTCTTGTTAGATTTAACTTATTTGTCCTTGCTTATTTAGTGAGAGTCATTAAAAGTAATCCTTTATTTTTGTCCTGTGTTCCTTTAATTAGAACTACAGCAAAACAATATCCTTTAAAAAGAGGCTGAATGTTCTGAAAATATAAAGCTGCACTGATCAGTGTTTTTTTATATTAACAATGGATCAAATGAGTGTGTGTTTTGTGGCCAGCAACTTTACAGTGAACAGTAGATGTTGCCCCCGTGTCTGTTGGATGTGTTGATAGGCGACTGTTTGCTAACACATTCAACAGCTTTATAAGGTGATAGTAGGTTGTGTTTACAGCTCGTCAAATCAATTAACCCAGCTTTAATGATGTCAGACTATGACATACTGCTCTGTAGCTGTTTAATTAATATTTGGACACTGGTGAAGGCCTTCATAAAGAAGTACATGTGTTCTGCTATCTACCAGATAGCATAGAAACTAAAAGAGAAAAAATGGAAAGAGTAAGGAAATGACTGAAAAAACTTACTGACTTCCTCTTTTAACATCACACACACACACACACACACACACACACACACACACACACACACACACACACACACACACGGGTTGCTGGGGGGATTTTCACTCTCTGATTTCACCACAGTATATCCTGCTGACTCTAGCTCAAACTGTCAGCATGTGTTTGAACGTAGATCTTGATTAAACAGAAGCTCTTTTCTATACCGGATGGCATGCCCCCCCCCCCCGCTTCAGCAGTCAGCTGGTTGAGCACAGTGGATTGTGAAACATGTCTCAACGTGCAGAGATGGAGCTGTCACATTAACAACACATTTCCTGAGTAAGGCTATTGAGTAGCATACCAACGAGTATCACATGATAATATACCATGTGGCAAACAGTGAAGAATAGGAAACGGCAGGATTTAATGTCGTTAGGCGGGACAAAGACTGCATAATGGACACTGACAGTGAGGATCACACTGCTCCATCATGTCCACTTATGCAGGTGGTAGAAGGAGGAATTTGTTTTATTTCAGGCCAGGCGCCAGGTCAAAAAGGAGTTCTTTTCTTTTTGCTGGACATTGAAACATTTAACCACTGACCTCTTTAGCCACAGTGCAGCTAAAAGTTGATTTGTGGCCTGAGGCAGCGCTGTTTGCTACTAAGGTAACTGCTACGGTTAGCTGCCTAGCCAACCATGTCAAACCAGAATGTGCTACAGATGTGCAGCCACCTGTTCTTAGATTCAGAAGACCTTTTTGTTTAGTATCACAAAAAAATCACACACAAAGTGTCACATTTGTCCACATGTGATGTTTTATAATCAGTGTGTAAACACCATGTTGAAAACCAACATTTTTGTTGCGCTTAAAATGTCCTTAATTTCAGCCGTTAACAGAAAATACAGAGAAGATATATGTATTGAAGACAGAGTGAAGATAAAGAATTGGTTGCTGGTGATTTTAGTCAAAATGATTCAGGTGTTTGCTGGCTGCTGCTTTGAAACTAGCTTTGCAAAGGCACACTTCCTATAGCTGCCTCCCTCAGCTCTTTCTCTATCTCGGTCTCATCTCTTCAGAGGGTAATTTCACTGTGAACAATGTGCAACAGCGAGTGAGATTTATTTTAAAGCTACATTAACCATACCTAGCCACAGTCAACAATAAGCCTGAAGTGAGATCCAGGATATCAGATGTAATGTGATGAAATCAGTAGTAAACAGTTCCCATAGTTTAAGCAAGAAAACGCTAATAAACTCACATAAATGGTCATTTTTGGTATTTTGAAATAAAATTACTTGCTTGAGAAATTTGTGTATAGAGTTAACTTTGTATGTGGCTTTTCAAACCACATGCCACACTTTGATAGATCTGCTCAGGCTGGCTAACATGACATGTTGAATTCTGGTGGAAACCGCAGCAAAAAGTAGCTAAATAACTTACTAATGGAAATAAATTAAGGAAAAACTAGTTAGTGTAATGTGTTAGACCAACATGCAAACCAACCACATACAGTTGGAAGAAAATCCATGTGAACCCTTTGGAATTACTGGTTTACTTTGTTAATGCCCATGAAATGTGATCTGATCTTCATCCACAGCACAAATATAGACAAAGACAATGTTCTTAAGCTATGAAGAAACAAAGAATTCTAATCTTTCACGTCTTTACTGAACGCACCTATTAAAAATTCACAGTGCTGGTGGAAAAAGTAAATGAACCCTTGGATTTAATAAGTGGTCGAACCTCCTTTGGCAGCAGTAACCTAAAACAAGCTCTTCAGTAGCTGTGAAACAGACCTGAACAACGTTCAGGAGGAACTCTGGACCATTCTTCCTACAGAGCTGCTTCAGCTCAGATTTTCTTTGTCTGAAGTCAT
The DNA here is from genome assembly GCF_016859285.1 of Xiphias gladius. Taxonomy (NCBI): domain Eukaryota; kingdom Metazoa; phylum Chordata; class Actinopteri; order Istiophoriformes; family Xiphiidae; genus Xiphias; species Xiphias gladius. The sequence goes on along the minus strand of NC_053402.1, from coordinate 455,252 downwards.
TCTGTGGTAGATTTACTTCCGGGTTTAGAGTCATTGTCCCGCCGCTTCACCCGGTTTCTACTGAGCTTCATCTGGCGACAGCCACCCTGACGTTATCCCGTCAGACACCTGGATAAACCTGGGAATTCATCTTCCCCTGGATGATGGTGAGCTGTCCAGGAGCCATAGCGGCAACGCTCCAAACAACGATGTGGTACTTCACCATACTTCTCTGCTGGCATGATGTTTTCGTGTTGGTATGCAGAGCCCTTTTCATGCCATAAGTAGTGCCGCACGTTCTTCCCAAACAATTCAGACTTTGTTTCATCAGTCCACCGAACATTTTCCCAGCAGTGTTTTGGAGAGTCAAACTGCTCTTTGGCAAACTTCAGGCTCTCAATGATGTTTTTTTTGGAGAGCAGCAGGAGCTTCCTCCATGATGCCCTGCCATGGACTCCATGCTCCATGCAACCACGAACCATGATCATGAGCGTATGGTAGACTCATGAACACAGATGTTAACCAGCGCCAATGATTCCTTCAAGCCTTTAGCTGTTGCTCTGGGATTCTGTTTTTTTTTTTTGTTTGTTTGTTTTTTTAACCTCTGTTTGCCTTTGGAGTCGTCTCAGCTGGACGTCCACCTCCAGGGAGAGAGTCCACAGAAATGAACCGTCTACATTTGTAGACAGTTTGTCAGACTGTGGACTGATCAATATCTAAACTCTTTGAGACGTCTCTAAACCTTTCTGGCTTCATGCAAATCAACAACTCTTCATCCTAAATCTTCTGAGATTGTTCGCATCAGCAGATGCTTCTTGTGAATAGCAGAATCAAAATGTTTGAGTGTGTGTGTGTTATTAGTTAAAACAGATTGTTTAGAACTTAGATGAAGATCTGAAGATATTTTAAGCCAAATTTCTACATAAATGCAGGTGATTCCAAAGTGTTGACTGACTTTTTCTTGCCACTGTTTGTTGTATAATAAGAAAATTATTTGAATAACAATAAGGAATTGGTGCAGAGTTTTTATTCAACTCTTTCAAATCACAGAAAGAAAATACTGAAGACAATGACTGTACAGTGGCCTGAAAAAGTTTGGGCACCCCTGGTCAAAATCTCTGTTACTGTGAATAGTTAAGTGAGTAGAAAATGAACAGATTTCCGAAAGGCAAAAAAGCTAAAGGTGAAAAATTTCTTTAATATTACTTTTTTACTTTTTTATTTCCATCTTTAAACTTTTTAAAATAACAAAAAAGGAAAGGGGCCTGAAACACAAGTTCGCACACCCTGCGAGTTCAGTACTTAGTAACACCCCCTGAGGCAAGTATCACAGCTTGTAAATGCTTTTTGAAGCCAGCTTGGGACGTCTTGCAGGCACTGCTCTTTTGAGGACTATCCACAGATTCTCCATGATGTTTAGGTTGGGGGACTGAGGGCCATGGCAAAACCTTCTGCTTGCCCCTCTTGAGGTAGTACATTGTGGATTTTGAGGTCCGTTTAGGATCATTATCCTGTTATAGAAGCCGAACCCTTTTTTTCATCTTTAGCTTTTTTACAGAAGGTTTGATGTTTGCTCTCAGAATTTGTTTGTATTTAATTGAATCCATTCTTGCCTCTACCAGTGAGATGTTCCCTGTCAATGGCTGCAACACAAGCCCAAAGCATGAGCCATCCACCCCCGTGCTGAACAGTTGGAGTTGTGTTCTTTTCATGAAATCCTGCTCCTTTTTTCTCCAAACATCCCTTTGCCCATTGTGGTCCAAAGGACTTGTTTCCAAAATGCATTTGAATTTTGTGGTGAGGACGCAAGAAAGGTTTTCTTCTGATGGCTCCTCCATGAAGGTTGTATTAGTGCAGGTTTCACTGCCCAGTAGGACAGTGCACCACCGCTCCAGAGTCCGCTAAATCTTCCTGAAGGTCTTTTGCAGTCAAACAGGGGTTTTGACTGGCCTTTCTAGCAATCCTACGACCAGTTCTCTCTCTAAGTTTTCTTGGTCTTCCAGACCTCAACTTCACTTCCACCTTTCCTGTTAACTGCCATTTCTTAATTACATTACAAACTGAGGAAACTGCTACCTGATGACAATTTGCCATCATCTTCTAGTCTTCTTCTGCTTTGTGGGCATCAGTTATTTTAATTTTCAGAGCTAGGTAGCTGCTTAGAGGAGCCCATGGCTGCTGATTGTTGGGGCAAGGTTTGAGGAGTCAGAGTATTTATAAGGCTTTGAAATTTCCATCACGTGGCCTTTCCGAACAATGCTTGTGAACAAGTCATAACCCTGACAAGCTAATTGAGGTCTGAGACCTTGGTAAAAATGATCTGAGAGCTCAAATCTCTTGGGGGGGCCCTGACTTTTTGTAAGGTGCTCCTTTCCTTTATTTCACTCCAAAATCGTACAAAACATAAATCATACACTAATTGTGCTTAAAATGTTGAAAACAATGTTTTGTCTTTAATTTTATGCCTTTTGGAGGTTTTGAAATTTTGACCGGGGGGGGGGGGCACAGTGTCCATGTCACTTTATATCAAATCCTTTTGAATGATACCTTGACAGATCCTCTCACATTTATATGTTTTATAACAACAACTGCAGCGGTAATTAGAAATAATTCTCATAAAACAGTACATGTTATTCATTTTTTCGGTCCGAAACCACAAGAGTCAGACTCAGTCATTTTGTCGGAATAAAAACACATTGTGTACATCACTGCAAATTCATACTTTAATGAGTACAGGTTACATCTTAATAGCCACCATGAAGGGTTCAACATGGCATCATGCAGACAATATGCCTGTCCTTCCTTGTTGGATTTGAACCAATAACTTGTTTTGCACGTTCAGAGAGTTGTTCTGCTGCAAGGAACAAAAAGACGATGAAGAGACTCAGTGTCCGGGCATGTCGGGTGGTGGTGTTCAATTCCAGAACTAGTTGGTATTTGTCGTTCTGACATCCTGAGTTACTTCATCAATCAAATATTAGCCAGGAGAGCTCAAACCTCCGTGTATACATAGCAAGGCTCCAGCCTGCCTCAACAGCACATCATTTAATAAAATTTCCTCCACATTTCATCCTTCAACAGGAACGCCATGAGATTACAACACTGGTTAGAGGCTTATTGGAAAGATCTGGATGATGATGAAGACAGCATAATGGCAATGAGTAATAATTAATGGTTCATCACAGGCTGTAGAAAGCCTAATGAAGAAGCTAGATTGTCCTGCATCTTTCTTTAACTCACACACACTCAGTTGTATACAAGGCTACCTCTGAGAGTCTGTATAAAAGCAGTTGAAATGCGGCAGGGTGTGTTTGTTTTCTTTTCAAAAAAGCCAGCGCACACACGCACGCACACAAGCATTGAAATGAAAACCCACCTGGTGTGTGTATTTATGTGAGCTGAAAAGCTCCGTTTAAAAAGTCACCCTTCTCACGGAGGTGAGGGATGCACCTGATCCTGACTGAAATAATTTAAGCCAAACTCCCCTGATCCTACACGTCGCACTCTGTTTACAGGTATTGGGGAGTAATACTGCATAAAAGTTGTATAAAGCCTTCTGTGGCCGCGGAGGGAGCTATGTAAGGTCTGATAAATTGTTAGTTTAGAAATGAAAAACGCCTGGGGATTTGGAGTTGGAAAGAAGGGAGCTTACTAGGGCTGCCCCAGAACAAAGATTTTCGCTGTCGGTTAGTTGTCCATAGTTCAAGCCATTAGTCGCACATTTATGATATTGATTTAGTTATTAAATATATATTTTTGGGGGCATCAGAAAATGGTTTGGGATCCAGGGCTGAGAGAAAACGTTGAAACTGTGCTTACAGAGAAATACGAAACCGTAATAATGAGCCTTTAAACTATACATTTTACAGGCGACAGCACGAAGCCGACCGCCTGTTAACGGCACCGAGAAAAGGGGCGATGATTCTGAAGGTGTCGGAACAACCAGCAATGGGACTGAACATTTTGTAGATGTACTTCAACACATCACACAACGTTGATCAGCTTAATAGCGCTTATTTATCTAGGCTATCTAATGTTAGAGCGAGTGGCCGTGTGAAGCGGCTAATGTTAGGCTACTTACGTGTTTCAAATGACGAGGCATGTTTGGGATCAACAAATTATAGGCGAATGTTTCACTGCAGAGTTTGCATGTCACCTTCTTCGGGTCGTCCTTCACCCTCACGAAATGATCCCACATTTTAAGTTTCCTGACAATGTTATATGAATATATTGTTCTAAATTGGTATATTACTCTTTTAAAGCCATGCAGAGGAGAGAGAAGTGTCATTGTAGATCTGATGTAGCCGGAAGGTTTGGAAGGCTTTCTGCCTATCTTTAACTCCAGCATGGAAAAAATCACAAATACAGTTTTCAACACTTTTAAGATGTGGTTCATGTTCAAAATGTCAATAAAAAGGATGAAAGAAAACATTCAAAGAGAGAAGGATGAAATGAGTCCCACTAAAGGTCCCCAACCTGGTTCAGACTGGGGACTGTAAGGCTATGTGGCAAATTCAACTCAATTTTTCAGCTTGTTCAGATTAACCAATAAATTCTCCTACTACAATCTTATCAGGGCCCAGACATGAGTAGTGAGAAGGTTTCCTCTGCCAGCTGCTCCCTCAGTACAGCCAAATTATAACCCAGAAGACTGCCAACGCCCCAAGACACCTCTCCACCAGATATGACTCAATCTGAATTTTCTTGTCGTCTATTTGTCAGAATTTAATTTTGACCTGTGCTAAAAAGCATTTTTCACACCCAGGCACCTTAGTTAAAGTCAGGATGCAGAGGGCTGAGACTGAGCTACCCTGCGCTGATATATAACGGGTCATGACTTGTCATTAATACCCCTTTCTGGCATATTTGAATCATTAGGGTGTCTGGGAGTGGGAGCGTTTCAAGCTTGCCCTGAATTGTTCTGGAGCATCACATGAGCAGAGCTGCACTGCCAAACTAAAGTGCATATCAGTGTAGCAATAAAAGTGTAAATCCTTGATGTGGGTCTTGTGACTGAAATGATGAACTGCAGCTTTTCTCCCTTTTATTTAATTGTGAGCTGAATACCTTTAGGTTTACTCGACTTAAAGATGTTACCTTAGGGCCTGGCTTTTAATTGGTAGCACTTGTTTCCATTACCAAGCCAGTGTTGGTAGCAGTGTTTCTTGTTAAACTAAATATCCATTATTCGGAGGTTCTCCTCTGTATTCTTGTGTGTTGGTAGCCTGAATCAGGAAAAAAAGGCACCTGCAAACTTAACTGATGCTCACAAAAACTACATGATTTTCAGATCTTGTTTGTCCACCAGTTGTTTTTTTTTTTAGCTGTTTTCTTGATGAGTGATAATTATTTAGTGCACTTGGCTACTCATGTGTGCAGATATTTGAACTCCGTTAACTTGAGAGTTCACTGGTGGGGAGGTTTTACTATATACAAGATGAAGACAAGATGAAGCATTGCAAACACCATAAAAATGAATAACTACAAAGTGTATTGAGATACAAAGTATCACAAATAAGTGATGAAATGCTTGTTTACCGCTATCGTGTCCAAATCTTTGATTAATATTTTTCTGATGTTAATGTGGATCATTATATTCACATCACTGACATCCTGATTACAGTATTGCAGAGGTTTTCAGACTGTAAAGTGCACCTCCCCAGGAGAATTGAAACGGGGGCACAGAAGGATAACGATGAGTCAAAGATACTGCGTGGGGAGAAAGGGACAGGCGTGTTGCGGTGTTCTAAAAACAATGGGATGTTAGTTAGTATAGTTTGGCCCATTCATCAATGTGGTCACCAGTTAGAGCAGCAGCCGCTGCTGTGACACAGCTCGTGGAGGCAGTTATGGTACTTTAACAACCTGTCACAATTTGCATTTAATCTGAGTCATGAATCAGTCAAATCTGAACACACAGCCGTGTTTAACATATTTTTAGATGCGATGTGACTTGAAATTTCCGAGGATTGCATTATTTCTGATGTTGATCGCAAACACGTGTGAGAATGGAACTTAGAAATCATAGGGAAAAAAAGATGCTCCTTATAACTCCAGAACTTACCTGAAAATCATCATTTTTTAAAGTTTCCTACAAAATCAAAGTAACGGGAACTACCAATACTTAGTTGGCCAAGATGTAAACAAATATTGGCTAAATAAACAGGGCCCAGATCGAGATCGAGAGATTGTGTGTTCATGACGTCTGCGGGGAAAGCTCTGAAGCTTCATGCACACACTTGCCTCCACACAGCTTTAAAGTTACTCAACAGGAAGGAAACACGACAACAGGAAAGAGTTTAACAATCACGCCCTCTGACCCCGTTTGTGTCACTGTGGGTGCGTGCGTGTTACATTCGGGGTAATGTAAATAATACTGTAACAAGCACCTCCTACACATAAAGGCCTTTGGCTCTGTGTCTCTATGTATCTCTGTCTCACACACATTAGCATATCTGCCAGACAGGGAGAGGGAGAGAGAGAGAGAGAGAGAGCATATCAGTGGCAGTGCCAAACTCACGCTGGGCAAGCCAGCGGTTGCCATGGAAACCAAGCCACGTGATCAGAGATGGTCAGCGGGGAGACAGATGCTGCTGACCTTATGGTGGGGGGGCGGGGGGATGGGGAGAGGGAAGAAGTGAAAGTGAATTCGCATGTATTTTGTGAGTCCGTCCCATAAAAGGGAAAGAAAAGGTTGACGAATTCCATTGAACGATACCTACTGTATGCATGCTTCACTTTTTCTCCTACGTCCTCTTCTTTTTGATCGCAATGGAATATAAGTCAGCACTGCTAAAAGTGTGTTTACCAGAGTGGGACTGAGCCTCTTTCAGCCTCTAAACATCCCTGCGGTCAAATCCACACGTGTTGCCACACTGACAGTGCTGGTATTGGAGCTCCTACAGAGATGGTTAGTTACAGGTCACTTTTTGGCTGACAAGGACATGTATGCTAATGATATACAATGAAGAACCAGTGTACGTCCATTTAAACATGGAAAGTGTGTGTAACTGTGCCTGTGTTTGCCTGAGCTTCATAAGGCCACACATTAAAGGAGATTTGAAAGTACACATGTACAGAATGCACATTATGTAATCAAGTACTTACATTCTCATTCTCAAAATTAGAAACGTACAACTGCAATAAAATTTCACAAGACTGTAAGTCAGTGCCCATGTAGACCATATGTCCTTTATACCTGTAACCCCTGGCTAGGGAATAAATGGACGAAAGAAATTAAAGCTGCACCAATAAATATTTTTTATACCAGCAATCGGTCCAATGATTATGTCTAACAAAGTTGTCACTCTTAGTGACAAACCCACACACAATTTTCACGCTAATTTCAGACCTAACGCGACGACGGCACCACTGCACTCTGAAACGCACCATTTCGGTCTGTCCCTGTGTGGGGCAGAGCGCACGCTTTCAACCTTCAACCTCGTCGAACTTTGACCGCTGCGTGCTGTGAATACTTATGGCGAGCACAGTGAGAATCGTGACTCCGCAGTTCCTCAAAGCGTTATAGTGTCTTTCAGCTCAGTTTTTGGTTTTCTGGCCCACAACTTTATTGTTTTGGTTTACTCTCGCCATTCTCATCAGCCCTATTTCCATAGAGGAGCATTTGGCAGCTCTAGAGCCAGATGTTTCCCTCAGGGGCTGGTGGGCAGAGCTAAAAGAGAGGGAATACTGGACTTACATTTTTTTAGTGGACAGCAACATGACCATAAATAAATGCTGATGTTGCTCCACATCTGCCGGATGTGTAAATAGGCAAATGTTTGATATCACTTTTGCAGTAATACAGGTCGTTCCACTGCCCCCAAGGGGCAAAAGAAAACACCAAAACAAAACGAACAAATAATCAGATCTGGATGTTACCATTGGTAACGATAATATGGTCACCATTTCATAATCCGAGCGTAAGATAAAATTGTTTTGGTTACCAGGCGTATGATGTTCATACTGGGTATACACTAAGCAAGCCACATTTATATTTAACCGCATACACACACACACACACGGATGGTGAGATACAAACACTGCTTGGCCAGTTAATTAGGTACAGCTAGCTCAAACTAATGCAGTCTAATACAACATCCCAACCTCTTGGTAGTTTGGGAGGCTGTACCTTGTGGTGCTGTTGAATAGTATTTCATCATACTGAGGAGTGTTTCTATTGTTCTGTCCACCCCAGAGTCATGTTTGAGATCGAGGTTTGTGTTTGAGAAAATTAAACACAATGCATGTGTTACGAATGAACATGTTGGACAGTAATGATGACGCGCCGTGACGGTCACTGTGGCACACAGTATTCACTACCATAAATCACTATGCTCAAGATAGAGATCTTTGACAGCTCCATATCTACCAAGCTCAGGTTAGATGTCCTTGAGAACAACATAAGGGTTCCCGAAGCTTTCATGAAGGAGTGTGGAAGGCTGTCTGACCTTTGACCTTTGCCCTGTGTGTAGGTCTTCACCACCTACTCTAACGAAGACTATGATCGACGTAACGATGATGTCGACCCCATGGCCGCCTCAGCTGAGTACGAGCTGGAGAAGAGAGTCGAGAAGCTGGACCTATTTCCTGTCGAACTGGAGAAAGGTACACAAACACATGCACACACACGTTTACAATCGTTGAGAGTCACTCAGTCGAGCCTCTTATGTAACTACACACACACTCACACACGTGCACACCATAACTGACAGGGTGCTGTTAGTGGACATACACTCTGTCTGTCCGCTTGTGACTCCATTATCCCCTTTACGGGATTAAATTTAGCGTGGATTAGCCTAATTAGCAGCAAGTAATTCTGGAGGCAGTGGATTTGAACCAGCAACCATCAATGACGGCTGCTCTTAGAACGGCATAATAGCTATAGCGCTGACTAATGTTTAATGGCATTGAAAATGGATAAATGTATTTATTGGTTCGAGTGTCACAGCTCACTCGCTGCGAGGTTACATTATGGATAAAGCAAAAATAAATACGCAAAAGAAACACCAAAACAAAACGAACAAATAATCAGATCTGGATGTTACCATTGGTAACGATAATATGGTCACCATTTCATAATCCGAACGTAAGATAAAATTGTTTTGGTTACCAGGCGTCACTCGCTGCGAGGTTACGTTATGGATAAAGCAAAAATAAATACGTATCAGTCGACCGAGCAATGATATAAAATATATTCAATGTATAGTGCGGATACTGTGTCATAATATGATTCTTTATTGTAATAACAAAAATAAATGTGGATGTACACTACCGTTCAAAACTTTTCACCAAAAAAAAAAAAAAAGTTTAAGTCATCAAAAACTGAAAAATCTTGTACATTCAATAGAAAAAAGGCTTTTTTCAGAGTTAGTAAATGCAACCAAATCCAACAGGAGCCCCAACTTTAGTTGATGACTTCCCAACCCTCTGTCTGTACAAAGGCAGTGTTGGAGCAAACTGTGTTTCTACAGCCTCTGATGCATTATGAGGACGACACTGGGCTGCGGGAAGTAGTTACTGGTATACTGGTGTCAGACTGGCTAGAAAAAGACAAGTGACACAAGATAATGACCCAGAACATTAGAAGAACAGAACCAGACGGCGGCTTCACATGATGGAAGACCAGCACAGTCTCCAGACCTGAACCCCGTGGAGCTGGTGTGGGATGAAGTGGACGGAAGGTGAAAGCAAAGCAACCTGCAGGTGCAACACGTCGATGGGAACTTCTGCAACAGAGTTGGGACCAACTTTCTGAACAATGTTTGGTTTCCATTGTAGAAAGAAACGTCGGGAGTGAGTTCAGCTGCCGGATGAGTCCGAAATTTAGATTCAATTTAATTCAACAAGAAGATTCAAGGATTCCTCGTTTCTAAAATCTCCCATTGTTTATTTGCTGTGCCCTTAAATTTCAGAAACACTGAGACACTTAATTATGTCAATTTACATAACAGCTGGAAGAATGGAGGTGTCCTCAAACTTTTGACCCGGTAGTGTATGTATGATTAATGGTAGAAATAATATATCTATAAAAATAAAATTGAATGTACACATCAATATTTTCATTTTCAGTAATTGTATTATTATCTCTGTCTTTGTGTGTGTGTGTGTGTGTGTGTGTGTGTGTGTGTGTGTGTGTGTGTCTCTCTCTCTCTCTCTCTCTCTCTCCCTCTCTGTCTCTCTCTCAGACAGTGATGGCCTGGGTATCAGTATCATAGGTATGGGTGCAGGAGCCGATATGGGTCTGGAGAAACTGGGGATCTTCGTTAAGACAGTAACCGAGGGTGGGGCTGCACAGAGAGACGGCAGGTACGGTCTCCCACTGTCTATACACGTCTTTTATGCCTGTCCTCCTCTGTGTCCTACACACCCTGTTTCATACAGGTGCTCTTTTGTCTATTAATGATGTTTAGAAATCTGACTGAAAAAAAAAAAAAAAGCATTGTCGAGAAACACTTCATTAGTTTGGGAAAATATGTGTGTTTGTGTTATGTACGAAGTTGAGTTTAGCCTAAACTGACTGGCTGGAGGCGAGACTCTTGAGGGACCAGGGCGCCAGACAAGACAACTGTCATGTGACAGGTGGAACGCAGCCGAAGGCAATGGTTGGCTAGTTTTTGGTAGCGCTCTGGTTAGCTGGGCTACAAATACTTCAAAGGTCGTATTGTTTGGAAAATCCCGTTTTTTTCTCTTCTTCCCAGTGATCTCTTTAATAGCCTACATGCAACACTTAATGCTCTCCATGTAACTGTTCGACTATGACAGGATTTTCCCATTTCCACTTGGAGACAGTGGAAAGGAGCTAACACAACACTGACATGTTGACAATATGCTGTAATTTGACAATGGCTGACTTGGATCTGTCCAAAGTTCAAAAATCCGCCGTGACAAGGCTTCCAAAGCTGTTTTTCTTACACAGTCAATCTCCTCTGTTTTGCTAGTAGACATACGGGAGGCTAAAAACATCAATAGGTAGTTTTAGGAGGAGTTAATGTGCTGGTGGTGAACGATAGCTGGGTGCAGTGAATGCGCACAACTTCCTGAAGTCATGTTGTCACAGCGAGCAAATTAGCGTACTTCCCAAAATGTGGAAGTATTCCTTTAAAATTCTTCGGTCAAAGTGAATAGTCTAGTAGTTTCACTTGTCTCCATGTATGGATCATATAAAATGACCATCTGTGTGTGACGCTTTCCCTTTGTCACATTCCTCTGTTCATTCCCGTGTTTCCACGCATGGAAATTCTCCTTGTGTCCATGCGTGAAGGATCCAGGTCAACGATCTGATAGTGGAGGTTGATGGGACCAGCCTGGTTGGCGTCACTCAGAGCTTTGCTGCCTCTGTCCTCCGCAACACCACGGGCACCGTCAGGTCGGTCTCTCTCTCTCTCACACACACACACACACACACACACACACATACTCTCTCCGTCCTTCATACACGTGCTTTATTTGAGTGCATTTTTGATTTGATCAATTTAACAAACATAAAGTGTATTTACTTATTTGGGGGTTTTGAAACTGTGCTTTTTTTTTTGCAGATTTCTGATATAAATTGCATAATTTTCAGGTTTGTGTTTGGTGCATTTTTTTTTTCAGGTTTGTGTTTGATGCATTTGAATGTTTTATTGTTTGTGATTTGTGGGTGTGAAACGTTTGCAGCTTTACAATTGCTCTGTGTTTGAACTTCTCACATTGATAATTTTGTGTTTTGAGTTCTTTAACTTGAATGATGGATTTTGAATGTTTTCAGGTTTATGATTGGTGCCTGTTGAATGTTTTCCAGGTTTGTGATTGGCCGGGAGAAGCCAGGGGAGCAGAGTGAAGTGGCTCAGCTGATCCAGCAAACTCTGGAACAGGAGAGATGGCAGAGAGAGATGATGGAGCAGAGATACAAACAGTACATGGACGATGATGAGGAGGTACATGCTAAGTCTAACATACACAGTGGTCGCACAAACATACACACAATTGATTAAAACAAGACTAAAGGAATTCCCAGGTGCTCCGATGTGTATGTATGAAGCCGGTTTTCTGAGACAACACATTTATTAACTCCGAAGATCTTCAGCTGATGCTGCTTTGTCAGCATATGAGCCTTCATTAGCTGCAGCAAATTAAAAAAAAGGAGCGAGGATTGAGAGTGGGACAAGAGCGAGATGAAAAGATACACATTGTGTTGTATTTGTGTGAGTGTGTGTGTGTGTGTGTGTGTGTGTGTGTGTGACAAAATGTCGTCTGTATGCCACCACGTGGCCTGTAGTTTCATACTCAGTCCAGCTTCTCCATCTTGTGGTCAGAAAGGGTAACAAACAGTTAGGTAGGCTTATTGTTTCAACACCCTGAAAAAGAAATTCCAGTGTTTACCTATTCCAGTGGCACACTCCATTTTTTTCTCACTATAATGACAACATAACTACTAGAGCTTAAATAAAACAGTGCAGTGCAATTGAACAGAGACTTAAAGTTGCTATTCCTTATGTCCAGCACAACAGTGAGCGCGGACAGACACCAAAGTCACATGTACTGCCCACGTTGAATGGGGCTTGTGGCCTCCTGGCCAGGGCCCAGCTCACGACTCATCTAGACAGTGATTTCCAGCTTGTCTTGATAATTCTACAACAACACACACACTTCCTGAACGTTTCCAAAGACGACCCAATGAGAGACTTGGTGATTAGAAACTCTGCTTAAAACTCAACTTCATGATTCCGACCAAATATAGACCAATAGACGCAGTCAGACAGCTAGCTTGCCTTTTTATAATCGTTTTTTTGGGGCATTTTCACACCTTTATTTGATAGGGATGCACAGACAAGAAATATGGGGAAAGAGAGTAGAAGAACGAAATGCAGCAGATGGTCGTCCGGCCGGGAGTCGAACCCGGGACTCGCTGCTCAGGGCATTGATGCGCCCGAACCGCTCGGCTGTCAGGTCGCACCAGTTGGCCCGTCCTTGTATAAGAGTGGAAAGAGTGATATATCGAGTGCAATATCACATTTTGGTTAATGCGGGGGGAAAAAAAGCTGCTGTCAAGGTGGAAAGACATGGCCCACGTGAGTTAATATGAAGCGAATTTATTTTGTCATGTAGCGGAGAAGAGGAAGACAAATGATTAGCAGACTGTCATTGATTGTGTTGATCCTTTGACTGGGACATGGTCAGATTTGAGAAGGTTACATCTGAACTGTCAGACCTCCAGCAGGAGCTTGCTTCTTTCAGTCAATTTGTAATTTCATACCCATGTGGTCTGCTTCAGGCTAGCTGCATTTTTTACCATTTCATATGAGACGTGCTCCTTCAAATGAAACCATACGGCAACTTATGAAGCGAGAAAGGGCTGCAACTGAGAGCTGGGAGTTTGCTATCACCGCCATCTGCAAGTTACTTTTTAAAGAACACGTGTGACCCTTGAATACGCTTATTTGTTTTCTCCATACCACTCGTAAATACGAAGCAAACGCCAGCTGCCTGTTTGCTGAGCGCAAAGACGGGAAATGGGGGACACAGCTAGCTTAGCTCTGTGCGAAGCTAACAAAATTGGGCTACCAGCACTTCTAACGCTCACTCAGCAGCTATAGCCCCCCTGTAAAGCCATGTGTTATTTGCCTTTGGATTTGTTTTGTAACGTATGAAACAGTTAGCTTTAGACGTTCCGGTAGGCTGAATGTGACAGCTTCTCCGGACAGAGCAGGGCCAGCCGCGTCGCCCCGTTTCCAGTCCTTGTACCAAGACAAGCTACCTGGCTGCTGGCTGTTGCGTCATATTTACCTAACGCATAGGAGATTGGTATCCATTTTTTGTCAAGTCTCTTGAAGAGAAAGCGAATACACAATACAAAAATAAATGAAATAAAAACCCAAGATTTGTAAAGTATCGCAATTATTAACAAATGTAGCATTTTTCTTTTTGTCTGTCCTCATCTCTGCCTGCAGACAGGTGAATATGCAACAGACGAGGAGGAGGAGATGAGTCCGGTGTTTCCGAACTCCATTGAGGTTTTCGACCTGGCAGAGAACCAGGACATGTTGTCTCCTGTGGAGCTGGACCCCGAGAAGCTGGCCCACAAATTCAAGGAGGTAAATGGGATTTTCATTTGGATCCCGATCGTAATTCTTTTATATCTTTATTTCACTCGTAGTTTATCTGTTCCTGGGGTTTTTTTCGAGCGATTGGAGGACGGGGCTGTTTTCATCTTTGTTTTTATCCTCTATCTGTCTCTGTCCATAGCTCCAGATTAAACATGCAGTAACCCAGGCGGAGATCCAGCTGCTAAAGAGAAAGGTAAGACCGCTTAAGGTTCAGTCCCATTTTTACATGCAGAAATGAAATGCACTGAAATATCCAGGTTCTACTGTATCACAGAGGAGAACGTACACCAGCAAAACATCGGTTCTTTTTCTGGCTAAACGATGACTTAACGCTTGCTCTTCCTCCCACTTACCGCCTCCTCCCTCCCACACTGACCCCCTTACCTGCAGCTGGCTCACGCAGAGCAGGACAAGTTGCGTTGGCGGATGGAGCGCGCTCAGTTGGAACAAAACATCCGGGACAGTAAAGAGAGGATGGAGAAACTGGAGGGCTACTGGATGGAGGCACAGTCCTTGTGTAAGGTAATTTAAAAGAGATTAAAGATTAAAGATTCAAAGCTTGAAGAGGCAATTCGTAATTGGAAGGTTCGTTTTGTTTTGTTTTGGGGTTTTTTCAGATGATATAATGATATAAAGTATTTTGCATTAAAAAAAAATTGTGATTTTTTTTTATTTTTATTTGACCCGATATTGATTCTTAAAATTCTGAGATCGATCTTTGGGTTTGTGCTTTTTCTCAGTAAACACGTACATCTGCACTAAGTGTTAGGATGTGCAGTGGTCACTTGTCTGGAGTGGTTCAGTCAGGACTGCAGGATGTGTAAAACGTCTACTTTGTGTGCGATGTGCACAATAAGGTTGTTATTTGAAGTTAAAAATCATTATTCATTCCTTTGGTCTCTATATCACATTATTTGCTCCATATCCTTTTTAAATATAACAACAGAACAGGTTGCCCAAAGATTCATTTTGGTCTCGACAAAAAAATGCATGAAAATATTTGCCGTCCTCATTATGAAAAAAACCACGTGTTTTCTGATCCCGTGAAGACAAAAAGCCCCACGTGGTGGATCGGAACCACTGGAGTTTGGATCGTTACAGCATCAGGAAGGTGACTGAGACACTGGAGGAACCAGGGGAGACAGCAGACCAACCAGCACTCCCAGTTCATCTTGTTGTGACATAAACACTGTACAATAATAAAAGCTGAATGCTTCTAAACTCTTTATGCAAGAACAATGCTTGTTGTGGTCGTGCCTGTATTGACCATCTAAAGCGCATTGTGTTATATATGGAAATACATTACAATATTATACAAGCATCAACTCGCAGACGGTGCTATGAAGAGGCGAGGGGGGCCTAAGCCTCCCCAAGCCCGTCGTGGAAATATGGTGCTGAAGCTTTTGTGAATGACTTGGCTTGCTGATTGTTTTTCGGAGGCAGTAGCTAACAGGTCACTTTGGTGAGAGAGGCGGCCGAAAGACCAGGTGGGACGGACCGAAGCTAGTTACTGTGCAGTGCGCAGGTGGGAGGAGAGCTGCAAACCTGGGGGGGCCTCTTCAGATGAAGCAGTGCAAAGCGAGTTGTCGGTGTCGCTGTGCTGACAATAGACGTCTCAGA
Source organism: Xiphias gladius (assembly GCF_016859285.1). Lineage (NCBI taxonomy): Eukaryota > Metazoa > Chordata > Actinopteri > Istiophoriformes > Xiphiidae > Xiphias > Xiphias gladius. The sequence goes on along the minus strand of NC_053402.1, from coordinate 439,566 downwards.
GCCACGTCTGTTTCTGAAGCTACCGTAAATGTACAGAAATGAAGGAGTGATGCTTAAAATGTAAATAATGTATTTGAATCAAACACTCTCCAACCAGTGGATGCGCTTAATTCAGCATCAAAACTGAACGTCTAATGCGGTTAAAGCAGGGACACCTGAAAATATAAATCAGTATGTCGTCCACAGCTGCTTTATACTGTATGAAACGTTTCTCCTTCAGTTCATCAAACCCCTGCAGCATCTGAAGGCAGCAGGAGAGAGAGGGTGATAAATCTTCAGCCTCTGATTTGAGAAGTCTGAAGCCGACCGCCGTGTTTACCTCGATTAACTCAGCTGAAAATGACACCAGGCTGCTACAGAATAACTACACACGCAATGGTCGGTTAGAGCTCAGTCCTCTGCCCGTCATACGGGAGACGTCGGGTTACCGGAGCTCATGAATCCTGTGCGTCATCATGAGATATAGTAGAACGACAGGATTAGATTGATGAGGTCGTATAAACGGCTTCAGAAAATTATTTTTTCCTCTTTTATTTCCATCGTCATGAATTCACTGTGAAAAAACAACAACACGTCGTGCTGCTCTGCAACATCCCGAGAACAACAACTTCCTTTATTGAGCTGCCAAACTTCCTTGTACTTGGCTCATCTGTTTCAGAGCTCTGAGGTTGAGGCTCCCTGTGTATCAGTTACTGTCAGCTGCTGTTGTAGGACACTAGTAATTAATAGTGTAGACACAGATACAGTCTATGGTCTCTAGCCTTTAATGTGAAACAGATCGATAGCAGAAACAGATGTATCACAAGGTAATCTGGATGTTTGCTGCAGCTCGGAGCTACCTCCACACTGTGTGTTAATATGCACGAAACTGGGCTTCACTTGTGGGCTGATTGGCGATTTAACGACGTCCGCGGTGTTTTTGAACACCTGGCGTCACCTGCCGTCTCCAACACCATTGTAACCGCAGCCTCAGGCGTGTGAATATCACCAGTTAATTCAGCACCAGTTCAACTGGAACGCCGGGCAGCCACCACTAGCTGCCCGGCTGGCAGCAGACCTGAGCTGCTCGCAGACTTTCAGCTTCTGTCCTGCCTGCGCTCACGCCGATCATTACAGCCGACGCCGGAACATCTGCTGCTGACAGTCCGTGTGTAGCTGTATGGGACAGCATTTCTTTTTAAAGTATGCAGACTGATGACGCCATTATCGTTCTTGCTCAACTGGCTTGCACATGTAGACCTAAAAAGGAAGCACCATTCCGCCACAACATTAAAACCGGTAACTGGTTTTCAGTGTAGATGTGTCATGTTTCAGTCGTTTTACGTTTGATCTACAGTTTTATAACCGCCGCATGTGTTTACAGTTTGTCCCTATAGTGTGGACTTTACACAGTTTTATATTCTAGGAATTAACAGTGTGGCTGACTTGTTGAAGTATGAGATATGAGAGGATATATGAGATGCCTTTTATGCAACATTGGTATTTATTTATCTGAATCGAAATTGAATTCAATAAGGAGATCAGTGCTAGTTGTTGTCATTTACGGACTGTGTGTGTGTGTGTGTGTTTCCAGGCAGTGGATGAACACCTGAAGGAAACCCAGGCTCAGTACCAAACCCTAGAGAGGAAATACAGCAAAGCCAAGAGACTGATCAAAGAGTACCAGCAGAAGTAAGGAAGGAGGGACAAAAGAGGTTTGAAGGGAGTAAAGGCTACCAAAACTTTAATGTGTGTGTGTGTGTGTGTGTGTGCGCACTGTAGGGAGATTGAGTACCTGAAGAAGGAGACAGCTCAGCGTCGAGCGCAGAGAGAGAAGACGAGCACACACACAAGAGAGAGAAGAAACCTGCAGGAAAAAAGGTCAAACTACTCTCCTCTAACTTTGCCTTTGTTTTTTTTTTTTTTTAGTTTTATATTTGTTTTCTCTCAGCGTCGAGCGCAAGAAGAGAAGCAACACACACACACAAAGAAGAGAGAGAAGAACCTGGAAGAAAAAGGTCAATCTAACTTTGCCTTGTTTTTCTGTTTTTTTCTTTTTTATTTTTTTTCTTTTTCTCAAGTAAGAAGCCCCAGTCCTTCTTTCATTGACCCAGTTTATTCTTTAGAAGAGTCTGTGGCATTTGGAACATAACACAACTTGAAACAAATCGCTTATCCAAACAAGGTTCTCCTTTTTCTTTAAAGGGCGGTTGTCCCAGGATCAAAAACACCATGACTTTCCCTCATTAAAGCAACCAATGAGCTTTTACTAACAGCTGATGCTGTTGATTGTTCAGTTTCAATTCTACTTGATCTCGGCTCAGATTTGATACCGAAAAACGCACAGTTTTTTTGGATCACCTTGAAAATGGCATCAAGGATACTGCAATGGTCTGGTTCAAAACTGTCAGCAATAGTTGTGGACCCACTGACCCCGTGGTGTTCCCCAGGGTCCCCTCTTGGTCTTCTTATTTTTAAATACCATTAATATTTTTACACATAGCAAATCCTTTGCTAATCCAGAGGTGTGTTGCACTGTTAATTTTGTTAATGAAAACAATGATGAAAAATACTGTTTTGTTTTTTTGCAACAGAAAACGAGACTAAAACGAAATAAAAAGAACCTTTAAAAACGAGAACTGTGACAAAATGTTTTACATCGTTCATCAACAAATCATAACGGACGAAGGGACACGTTTCAACGCAACAACCTGCATCTGTGGAATCAAACACTGTAGCTCCTGCTTAGTGAAACAGTTTCCTCCGCTGTTCAGAAGATGATTTAGCTGCTTGACCTTTTGACCCACAGTTAATAAGAAACACCTTGTAAAGTGACTGTATGCGTCTGTCAATAATGTTATCTGACATTACCTGGTCCCGGAAGAAAAAGATTTTTGGATTAAATTCATCCACAATCCACTGACATTTAGACAAGAGGCGGCAACAAAACCGCTGAGACAAACAACCACAACAACGTAACCATCGGGTGCTCTGGATGTGCAGGTGACGTTTACGTGGTGCTGCTCTCAGGAGGAGTGAGTCCTGTTCCTGGATTATTGTCGGCAGTTACCATCTAAATATTCCTCCGGATGTTCCCTAAACAAAATCACGGGATTGATGTAGCGTCTCCTCTCAGACTAAACCCAGAAAACGAACTTTTAGTGAACAGGTGAGTGAACAGCACAGGCAGCTGCAGTAATGCCGGGTCAGCAGGAACAGCTGGACTAGATTAGATGAGGGAGAGCGGTTCTGTTCAGAGTCTCGAAATGCTAACTTGATTTACTGAGGTGGGCCAGTCTGCGCTGCCGCAGAGCAGAGAGACACCTGTAACCACGGTAACTGTAGACAAAGATGGCGACATCGAAATAAAAAAAGTGTGAGGAAAATGAGACAGACGACTAAAATTTGACTGAAACTTATCACATTTTCATCAAAAAACTAAAACTGATTCAAAACCAGCTGCCACAATGAACTCTGTTTTGTTGGAGACTGACGTACTGATAACAGTTCTCACAATCCCGTGAAAATCCCATGAAATCTGCTGATAACTCACTCATGTCTGCTCCTGTCAGTCCTCTCCTGGTGTCTGTGTCCAGAAACTGCAGGTACCTGGGAGCAACAACTGCATGAGTCATCCTTTTAATGAGTCTGACCGAGCTACAGCCTGGAGCCCCGCAATTCCAGTGCTGCGATGCAGCTGTTGGAGGTGGTCCGGGCTCAGTTTTATAGTGGTGGTACCAGACAGAAGAGACTGTTGTTTTAAAAGACACTTCAAATAATTTCAAAATAAATTCGGGGGGGGGGGGGATCAAGGTGAAGAAGGGTAGACCTCATTTTTACTTCTGGCACTGTTTAACTGCAGAGGGTTATTGTATGGATGTTTGTGATGGCGACTACAACCATAGAAAATGTGGTGACCGTTGGCTCTTGGTCACTTTAAAAGAGACATAACCGTCTCTCGTCGGTATAACTGAGCCGCTACGGCTGCACGTCCTGGACAACAACAAGTTTCCCCTTCATAAAACGCCGCTCGGGATTCCCAAGCAGTGCATCGTGACGAAAAAAGCCCTGCATTTGAGGGAGATAAGAGTAACGGATGTGAGGATGGCGCCCGCCTATAACCTATTCTTTCTGATCCCATCCCGTAGCCTAGAGCCGCACAGGTGCGCCTGGCAAGCCCGGCCACAAATTACCAGAAGTGTAGTAGAGCCCTTGATCATCCACTATGTTGTTGTTTCCACAGATTACAGACCTGGAGACCAAAGTGGATGCCCTGAAGACCCCCAAAGCCTCCTAGACTGCTGCTACTTCCTACCTCCTTTCTGTGACTGGACGAGGAGGAGCTCTGCCTTCACTCTGACCGGGGCTGTGTTTTATTCCCACCGACCATTTACTGCACAGACGGGGAACGGGGCAAAAGAAGATGATCACGGAAGCCAGTGGGAAAAGAGAGGACGGGGGGGGGGGTGACATACAAAGACGAAAGCACCCTCTCATCTGACATCTGCCAGCTGCTTAGAGCTCCGTCAGTCAATAAGCAATCCCAGAATGCACCCTCTGTAATACCCAGAATCCTCCTTGTGTGTCTTCCTGGCAACCGGCTTGGCAATCAGCACAGAAACCAACTTCAACAACTTGTACTTTATTTATGGATGATCTGTTTTCACTTCTGCTCTCCTCATTGACAGTATCTTCCCGAGACTCTGTCTTTGACTCAACTTTATTTTCAAAAGGCGCGTTTCACAAACAGGCTCGTCACGAAGTGCTTTACAGTGCGACAGAGGGCAAAAGGGCAGCAACAAAGCAAAGACAGGGCGAAGGTCATTTGATTGCCGTTGTACTACTTTGGAACTAGGTGGTTGCCGAACCATCTCTTTTATTTTCTGGGACTGGACTGGAGTCTTCTGAGGAGGACAAACGTGTGTTCTCTTACATGGCGTCGACCATTCGAATCAAAAACTATGAGGAGAAGTGGCCGCCTCATTTTTAAAGACGTGGATAGTAATGACAAACCATGACAAAAACTGACTCTGAAAAGGAAATAGCCACCACCCTATGAAAATTATGACACAAAATGGCCGACAAATTTCCGATCAGTGACAGAAACCGGGAAATAACAGAAGGCCCGCTCCAGCCTCTGTTCTCTCTCTTCGCGATGGAAGGCATCAGGCGGGAGCGTGCATTTCATACTGTTTGTATATATTCTATACATGTATTTAAAAGTGTTTAAATGGCTTAAGCTATTAAGGGGGTCTGATTGCGGCGAGCGAGGAGGTGCAATGGGTGAATGACAACGTCTTGCTGTGGAAGGTGGCACGGTTCGGCAGCCCAGATTCAGCTCATCTCTTCTCTATCAGCGTCAATCAATATTCTCATATGTGCTTATAGAGCTTCTGATGGTGTATATTTGTTGTTGTGTTTACTGCAGTATCTGTGGGTTTACATGCACTCCAGCATCCCCTCGTTCAGCATAGTCGTGTACTTTATTCTTCAGTTGGTGCAAGGAAACGTTGCTTTCTGTTTTCAGAAATTTGCTCTAATCCAGGGTCACCAAAAAAAAAAGCTGAATATGCTGGTATTCTGAGGCTAACGTGTGTACGGCCTCCACTGTGCACCCGCTGCACACTTTCCAGAGCTCAGGCTACAGGGTAAACTGAGAATATTCACTTAATTCCTCTATTCAGAAACAGGGTCAGTAGTTAAAACATTTCTCGGAGACAGAACTTCTCTGGACATAATCAAATTGGTTGAGTTAAACTTAAGTAGCAAAAACTTCCCAACCAATAGTGGATTTTCGAGCCAGATATTCTGATAACAATGTATTGAACGAGACTGAAGGACATTTTACAGTTGAAAAATAAGTTTGTCAGTGCTCTGCAAACAGCAACGTGACCTCAAACATATCTATGACAGTGTGTGTGCCAGTTCCCTGTTACTTATCAGCTAATATCAGCTGATAATACCGGCCGCGGCCAAAGAACAGCTACAAGCATTGTTTTTGGTTTTTTTGTAAGCAACTCAAATGTACCTAATTGTGAACTTTTAAACACAAGTCAAGTGTTAGTATATGTATTAGAGCGTGACCAGTAAATTGACGGGCTGGTATGGAAGCAAAAAAAGGCCAAAATAATTGAATTATATAAGCAGCTGAATATGTCACTTTGAAATGTAACAGCTACTGAATACCTAATGTTACATTTTAAATGTCGCTGAAATGTTTTCATTTCATGCCATCTGTGTGAATTTCTTCCTTCAGGTTCGAATGATTATCCTCGGCAGTCTGAAATTCTGAAATCTGTATTTTGGGTGTCTTATTGTGACCGATGCATTTTTAAACGACTTGATTTTTGACCTGATTTGAATTCTTCGATCGGAATGTCACAGACTTATATGAGGAGAGTTTTGAAGCTTGAATTTTGAATTTGTGAACCCTCACAAAAAAAACAAAAACAAACAACGTAAATCAAGTTTTTGCAATTGTACAACTTAAAAGTACCTTCTGGAACTTTCAGAAGGGGGATTCAAACCAAATACTGTCCGACAGACGGATTTCAAAATACTTCACTGCTATAAACGTAGCGGTATTTCAAGCTCAGTTCAATTACATACTCAGACGCACTCAAATATGAAAAAACAACCTTTTCAGGTGCTTATAAAACTCAAATGATTATGGCCTCTCTTGGATTTCATATTGGCCTGTCAGGCTGTAGGAGCCATACTAAGTAATTTAGGTTATATAGTCAGCCTTTAAAAAGTCTTCCTAAGAAAGTTCAAGTTACAATTGTGTTGATATTTCAATCAGCATTTGTCTTAGCTAGTCGAGCCTTTCTGTGCTAGCGTACCAGGATAGTTGCCTCTGAGAAATGTTTGTCTAACTAGACCTTTCACATGGAGATCAGCTGCAGTGTTACTCCGAAAGCAACGTGCATGTAAACGCACCCCGCACATCTTACATTAGGACATGAGTAGAGGGTCCCGGTGCCAGTATTATGACTTTAGACAGTGAACTTAAGTTAGTGATACACACTGTATATTATGCCCGTCATCGTCCAGATGCCAATCCGAACATGTTGTGTGGTCATTAAAGGACAGGTCATTTTGAGGAACCCGAGAAACACTGGCCGTGCATCAGGTCCATCCACACTCCTTTTTTTCCCCCCAACAAAGCTTTTTCTTCAGTCAGGTAAATTGGGTAAGTTAGGACACAGCAGAAGAAAAGTGGTCAAAAAGGCTCGCGAGGCTTAAAACTTGAGTCACTTGGCTAATGCAGAACTGTCTTAACGTACCAGTGGAAATGGTAGTTAATGGCAATTTCTCCATTCCCCACAAGGAGAATGGAGAAAATGACGGTTAAGGATTGAACTGTGACTCCGTGGAAACATTACAGTCTGTATGTTTAACTATTCTGATTTGACTGTTATCCAGTGGTTGATGATGGCGGGTTGATGTTCCACATATGAAGTTCATATTTGCATGTGGATGGCAAAATGGTGCTCAGTAAGACAGTGTTCAACACAAGGAACTTACACAAAGTTTTGGACGGGCCAGATGTGTATTTTGCTGCTCTAGTGTTGTCATTCACCACGGTGATTATTCTGAGTTCGTGTATGTGTCGTTTGAGACAATACAGCTTGCTGGCAAGCTCCCGTTAGGCTGCATTCATTGAAAATGCCGAATTCGGCTACTTAAGTTCTAGTGAATCCTGAATAAAACCAGGTTTGGTTCAGAAAGATTTTCCCCCTGTTGTAAGATCCAGAGAAGCTAAGGACAGTGAAAATCCACTTCTCCCGCGTTGTGCTGAAGGTCTGTGTGGAGATCAAATTTGTCGGTCGGTCGGTCCACCACCCTGGTCCAGACTGAAATCTCTCAGCAACTGCTGGATGGATTGACATGAAATTTTGCCCAAACATTCATGGTGTCCAGAGGATGACGCCTAATGACTTTCCATCTAGCGCCACCGTCAGGTAAAAAATATTGATTCGTCCATTCCCTGGGTTTACGAGCATACCAGCAGACCTCTGTTAGTATTATGTGGTTAATGTTGGCACGCTTATGGTGAACATGGTAAACTTTACCCCTTCTAACCATCAGCATGTTAGCATTGTCATTGTGAGCAGAATTGCATGCTAACACTAGCATTTAGCTCAACGCGCTGCTGTGTCTAACTACAGTACAGAGCCGCTAGCATGGCTGTAGCCTCTAGTTTTGTTAAACTTGTGAAAAACGGAAAATATTTTGTTTGTTTTAATATCTTGCAAACACAAAATAACTTTCATAGATCACCAACATGTGGATAAAGCAGTTGTGCTTGAATGCTGCGTTTCCAAGGTTGCGGCTTGTTAGCTAGAGTCATGGGTTGTTGTCCCTTCGCACGTTGATGTACTTGCTCTCCAACATGTCCCTGTCTTCACCACCCCCCTAATGACAAGTCCCTCTGATGTGTTTGAGCTGAAGCGTCTGAATCGATACCTCTGACGGAGACATTCAGTGACTCGTGGGAGTGAAATTTGTGTACTGCTCCGCTCAAGAACGGTCGGGGAGTTATTTAGTCACAAACAGGAATAGGAGAACTTTGGACCAAAAGACATGTCATTTTCCTGTTTCTAAAGTTGTGCTGCAGTCTTCCCGCCTGCCCCGATGTAATTCTGTTCGAACTGGACAAGGGGGAGCAACTCCACACTCACAGCGTAAAGGTCGTGTTTTCATGCACAATTGAATGGGACAGAAACACATTTTTTCTTTATAAAAAAAAACACCAAGTATTTGCTCAAAACTTTCAGTCTGTTTACTTAGTGCTGTTGGACGGGAACAAAGGCTGCTTGAGAGAGAGCAGTTTTAAAGGAGTGAAAATCAGCCATAAGCAACCCACTAGGGTATTTTTCATTATTTTTACTACAGTTTTATCTCCGTGTCAAACCAATGTGAGCTGTATAGTTGCCGTTTCATCACCAAATCAAGTCCTGGTCACAGCTAGCGATCACTTTGCCTCCTTACCTTATGACTTTTTCTTCTTAGTTGACATGCTGCTTCTGCCTTTACAAAGCCTTCAGATGTGCGCTCGCTGTAGCCGCCTGTCACAGTTGTTACACGTCATGCCAGCCCATCGCTCATACCTGCATTCAAAAACGGAAGAAGGGTTACCAGCGTTTAAAGAGTGCTTGCCAGTGACTACAGACAAGCGGCCATGTTGGAAGACTGACAGATTGTAGCACTGCAGCATTGAACTATTGTAACAGACTGTAGACAGACCGATGCCTTTCTCCGTGACACTTCTCCAGTGTTTTGTCATTACTTCTCGTATTTTAACTATCTATGAAACTGCTTTCTTGGAGCCTCGCTTTCAAAACCAGTTTCCCACCGGTGGCCTCTGAGCAGCTCTGTTGGAGCAGGTGATAGGGTTTAGTGCCTTGCTTAAGGGTTAAGGATAATGATTGTTGAGAGTAGCCTGTCCAGGCGTTCCAACGCCAGCACCCTGTTATCTGGGCCTCGCTGTCGCCCTGGCTTGACGAGTGAGCCTCCTGGTCAGAATTGCATCAAGGTGGTTGGAGCCCATCACACCTGCTGACGGGTCTAGCTCCTTTTGACCTTGTGGATGCGAAGGCCATTTTTGATGCTCGGGGTGGAGACCTATCTGGACAGCTGCCGTATTCACCGGTACCCACTCTTTGAACACCTGACAGCCAGAGCCAGCAGAACAAGTAGAACGGACGACTGTGGCACCAAGAACAGACTCGTGCTCGCGTAACGTGTTTCACAGCGACTTTTAAGAATCTGGAAAAAACTGGGGGAAAGTTTCAAAATGCAAACAAAAATCAGAAAATACAGAAGATGTGGTATTTTATTTTTTATTATTTTTTTGTTGGAATTTTCCATTTGCATTGTTTTATGATGACCCCAATTCCATGGCATTTTAGAGGAATTTCAGTCCTGTTTTTATAATATGAACCCATGGCTTGACTTCTTCAGATACAGGGAGGAAATTAGAATTAGGCGTCAGGTGGTACGCTAAACGAATGACCATGGGTGAGCGGGACTATCTGACGGTGTGTGAGCCGACCTTTGAGTGCGTCTCAGGTCTGAAATCGATTTCCTTCTCTGCCTGGTTCTGTTCTTCAGTTGATGCCACCATGTTTGTCTGAACCGATACCTGTCTGTCAGCATTAATGAATAAACATGTTGAACAAGAAGGCAAGAGGAAACCTCATTTGTTTACTGTTCGTCTTTGCAATGGTTTATGCACCCGCGGCCTTACGACCCTGCCCTCGCCAACTCTCGCTGTACTTAGAGAGTACTGGAGGAGGAAGCGGTCCATTACGGTCCCAACCTGCTGCCTTCGGGGACGATGTCTGTCTCCAGGAGCCACACGCTGTTCCTTTACTTCAGTACCACACATTAATGTAAAAATACTCCACCACAAATAAACGTCCTGTATTCAGGAGTATTAAGAGCAAATGTACCTAAATTATCAAAAGTAGAAACAGTCGTTCTGATATATTATCCTACTAAATATGACATTAGATTATTGGTACTGGGCAGGACTGTGCTGTTGTAGCTGCTCAAAGCAGAGCTAGTTGTTGCTCTTCAGTCTGGTATTTTGGTCCAGAGGTTCTTAACCTCGGGCTCTGGCACAAGCTAAATCTGAACAGTCAGAAAATAACCCCTGACTTTGCTTCTAGCACCATCATGAGGTGAACTTTGTTTTTTTTTTTTTGTGAAATGGCTCCACAGTTGAACTTTGGTTCCCTGAAATGATGTCTCATTCTGGACAAACTGTAATAACTTTATCAGGTCTAATATTTCGATTTATGAACAAATTCCTGCAAAGCTCAGGCTGTTCCTTCAGCCTGAGCTGAACTTTGTGTTGTGTTAATTAGCAAGTGTAAGCATCCTAACATGCTACATTAAGATGGTGACCACAATAAACATTACAGCTGCTAAACATCAGCATGTTAACATTGTTATAACCATGCTTGCTAGTAAATACACAATCCAGTATGAAGCCACAAAACAAGGCCTTCTTTACTTTCATATATCATATTTATTCAGAGTAAGTGCAGAAAATAAATACAAAACTTTTTTTGCAACATATCTGGTAAAGTGACAAAGACCTGCTTCTGTCAGGTTTTGCTTGTCAGAAAAAGCCTCAATTTACTTTTACAGCTTTACCTGCGGTTCAGAATTTCAGTCTTTGAAACTCCGGTGTAACGTGTTCTAACAAACTTCGTCTTGTCTCTTTCACAGTGGATCGAGGATGAATTTACCCATTTCCAAATGACTGTGAACAAAGTTAAACTCAGTGACATTTTTTTTGAAGTTCAAATGTGACTCTCTTGGATCCACAGTCCTCCAGCTGGAAGGGAACTGCTCATTAGTGGCATGACATGAGGAGGCATTGAAAAGATGGCACACGTGAATACATATTCCACGGGTGTGCTGCCAGAAAAGGTTTGTAGCGTCCAACTGACTAAACCGAGAAAATGTTTCCTGCATTATTTCCAGTTGATCTTGAGCAATTAGAAGATTTGACACCAGATTAGCATCTAAGTGCTATGGCAACCCCACAGACATACGGCTGACTGGTCGAGTCTCAACCAACTATCTTAGTAGCACGATCAGACACAACATAAATAAACAAAAACTGACAGAGGTTTGGATTTAAAACACCCACTCTGATACTCTACGCAAGTTAATTAGCTGGGAACCTGCGTAATCCTGGATTAATTACAAGGGCCATTATGAATTAGTATCATCAGCTGAGACCCCGTCGTGTATCGCAGCGATGAAGGCCTGTGTGTTGCGAGTACGTCCCGTAGAAGGCACCGGCGCTCTCGCAGTACAATCTCCTTTACTAGTAGTATCACAAAGAGACATTCGATGCCAACAAATATCACGTTGTCACGAGCACAGATTTAACAGCGACATTAATTTCAGTAGAAACATATGAGGAAAAAAAAGCAGACGAGACGGAGAAGTAACTAACGGAGGAACTCAGAAAGATGAGAGTAAAAAAACGAGGGCAGCCGTTGGAGAGACAGGCAGTAGAGTCCGTTTAGGACACAGACCAGTGTGTGTGTTCAGCCACAGCTATAAAACAAGACTACTTTATGGAGGTGTTCCCTCATCTATGTGCGTGTGTATTCAGTCATCTTCTATGTTAAGCTGCACTCAAAGGAAAGGTTTAACATTTTGTAATGTACGTTATGATATATTTCTGTGTGTATCTGTTTCTCATTCATCGCTGTGTCTGGAGAGGTCTAAGAAGGCAAAAGGGAACCTGTTGGTATGATTCTGTTTCTGTGTGTGTGTGTGTGTGTTAGTGTATGTATGTGACAGGTTGTCTAGTCATCCACTCCTATGTTGCGGAACAGGTAGGACATGGACTCTCCGTTGTGGATCCGGCGGATGGCCTCGGACAGGATCATGCTGATGTCAGCCGTTTTGATCTTCGGACACTGAAGCTTCTGGAGCTCGTGGGGAATTGTGTTGGTCACCACCACCTGATTAAAAACAAAAAACAAAAACAAAAAACAACAAAAACAAACAAAAAAACAAAAAAACAACAAAAAAAAAACCCAGAGCGAGCGAGAGAAATATGAGACGAGAGAGACGGGAGAAGTGGAGAGGAGGGGGAGGAGCCTGGAAGGAAACAAAGACACAAAAAAGGTACAAACTCACCTCATCGATCGCAGACTCCTCTATGAACCTGGGGGCGTCTGAGGAGAGGATCCCGTGTGTTGCCATGACGTATATCTTGTAGGCCCCTCTTTCCTTCAGCGTCTCCGCTGCCGCCACAAAACTGTCGACATCATCGATGATGTCATCCTGCGGCACAAACGGATCTGTCTCACCCCGCGGAAGCGGCATGGCACCCAAACACTTTTGGTCATGACTTTGTGACGTGCGTTTACTACATCCTCCTCCTTCATTGACCTAGTGACAGTTCTCTTAGCATTAATTAGTTCAGCTCAGGTAAAACTCAGCCGGAAAGTCGTTCCAGTGAAAAGAGGGTCAGTTACTACTGCACTGCGTTAACATGTCAACATATACTCGTGACAGCATGCTCACATTAGGTTGTCATTTTCAGACTTGAAGTGAGCTCTAGCATCTTTCTCTGAAGCTTCTTGATGGAGATTCAGTTGAATTGTTTTACATTTCCAGTTTTCTGTGCTGGGATTATTTCTGCATTTATCTAGAAGCTCGGGGCCTTTTTACTTAGAAACAGCAGTTAAAAAAAAACCCCCACAAAACGACGCTTGAATGGACTGACTGGGATTTGCCCCTGTCCAGTACAGTAGATGTTATATTATGCAAACAGACATTTGCAGATGCAGATTTTCATGGCAGAGCATTCACATTACCAGCTGTGTGAGAGACAACTCGTGGATGACTTTTAAAGAACTGGCTGCTTTAAACCAGTGTGAATTACACAACCTGGGTTTTAACCACATGCTTTCACACAGTCTGTATTTTCATGGCTAAAAACTTGTTTTTTGAGATCACAGTGACCTTGACCTTTGACCACCAAATTCTTATCAGTTCATCCTTGGGTCTGAGTGAATGTTTGTGCCGAAATTCCCTCGACCTGTTCCTGAGATATTGTGTTCACTAGAATGGGACAGACGGGAGGATGGACAGAGGGAAGACCTGAAAACATTCTGCCGCCGAAGAAGACTTCAATAAAATCTTCTCTTTTTTTTTTTTTTTTAAAAAACAGTGCACAACAAGAAAAACACAATCTTGTTAGAGTAACGAGAGCAGTAACTTTCACAAATACATCAAGGTGTATTCACGCAGCGAAGCCCTGATAATACTCTCACCACTATGATGGCGATGCGTCCTCCTACGTCTCCGACCACAGTGATGGGAGGCTTCTCTTTAGGGATCAACACTGGAAACAAAAATGAAAGGACGCAGAGACGCAGTGAGACACGCTGTATTTGAACTCCTGTTATTAAGGAGTTCAAATGCTATTTATTATTGGCAGTGGTTCTACCTGTACACGGTATATTCCGCTAGATGGCTCGGTGTTTACATGCCTTATCTTTGTTAGTGAGTGTGAGTGTGTGTGCGCGCGCGCGCGCGAATTACATGGTATCTCCATGCTGGGGTGAATGGCTCCAGTAGTCTTGACGGTTGGTGGGGAGTGTCGCCCGTCTACCTGGTCTGACTCTGCGTCCTGAGCTTCGCCATGGATCACCGCTATACCCAGACGCAGCCGTTCTGCAAACGACTGAGCCCTGCACACACAGAAAAATGGAAATTCAATGGCTGTGGAAAAATAGTAGCTATGCTCCTTTATCTGAGGCCTTCGCTTGTTAAGAGGATGTAGTGCATCAAGTACAAAAACAAGAAATGCACAGAAATAGAGTAAATAACCTTTGTTTCTAATACGAGGAAAAGTCACTGCGTACAACATGAACAGCTCTGACTTTGGCACCCCCTAGTGGTGGTGTCGAAAAAGACACTGTGGCAGACAGCAATGCTGTAACATAGGTTTATGATGAACGTGTCATTAACGCTTCAGATATAATGAGTTACAGCTCAGCAGCTCAGCAGCTCAGCACAGGCGTGCAGAGAACCCACCTTTTGGCAGAAGCTGGGGATTTGGCCACAATCACAGCATTTCTGTAGTCAGGGATCTAGAGGTTCATGGGAAATAAAATGCGGTAAATGCAAATGAAGGGTCAGATTTGCAGACAACAGCCAAAACACATCTGTTAGTCCACATCCTGAAAGCCTTTTCTCTTGTAACGCTGAGAGCGAAACCTACTGTTTTTGCTGGTCCAGTTATGTAAACTAACCAGCCAAACATGGTTATGAAATAATAGGCTGATCTTCTACATTTTTCCTCATCCTACTTACAACACCAGGGCCAACTAGCTCTATGCTGCGAGACAAGAACAATGCGCTCTCTTTATTTCCATGTATCAGCTGCCGTGGATGACGTGTAGCTTCAGCCTCAGTCGCACAGCATCACGTGTGCGGCCAACAAGTGCATATTTAAGACCAGTTTCATATGGTTCTTGATTCAGAAGGAGAAAAAAAAAAATTAAATGAATCCCATGTAAAATGAAACTGAATGCCTGTTATGGTCAGACCAACAAAAGCAAGCAAATTATCTCAATTTGGAAAAAAACTATTTCTAATGACATAATTAAATGAGCCTGGTCCTGGGTAAGCAGCGGAAAACAGACGGATCGACTCGTAAAAAAAAAAAAAAATTAGCTTCCGAGCTACAGCAGCAGCAGGCCTGGTGGGTCTGACTGAATGGTCAGCCAGTAGGGAATGGTCGCTGACAACAGCATGGTCCCCCAAATATCGTGGGGGCAAGGTAGGAAAACAGCTGCATCATGCAAATCAAGTTGTGCACGTGTGCGAGTGGCGTTACCTCTTCCTGTATGTACTGCAGCAGGAAGGGCGAGGCTCTCAGATTGTCTACTGGGATGTTGAAGAAGCCCTGAATCTCTTTCTGATGGAGGTCCATGGTGATCAGGTGGGTGAGACCTACACACACACACACACACACACACACCGTCAGATTGACAGCACTGATGCTTCCGGTTATGATAACACACCTCTTCCCCAGCAGCCATGACAGCAGCACACTTTCATGTTAGCCTGGCAAATATATTGTCATATTTCACTTTCCAAATATTTGAAAGCTCCTGTTAATAAATGTTACGAGCATGCTGTGGTCACAGCTTTTCCTTTGTTGTAACCTACTACAGGTGACTCTTCCGCCGCTTTCTGACTCTCCTACTTTGCTCCTGTGTTGTGCTATAAAGCAATCCTCTCCCACTCACCAGCTTTACACATCATGGAGGCAATGAGCTTGGAGACGATGGAGCCCCTCTTCCTCATCTTACACTGCTTGCTGTAGGGGAAGTAGGGGAGGACTCCCGTGATGCTTCTGGCACAGGACGTCCTGCACGCGTACACCATGATCAGCATCTCCATTATGGTGGTGTTCACATCCCTGGAGAGAAAAGATGGAGGAGAGTTTTAGGAAACGTGATCGGAGACGTGTCGGGAGGAAAACAGCCGAAACTTGTGTGTTTTCTTTCTTACTTGGACACTGTCTGGATCACAAAGACATCTTTGCCTCGCACTGACTCTTGGATCTGTACCCGTGTTTCTATGGAAACAAACGGGGCGTGAGAAGGAGAGCAGCAAGACGACATGCACACGTAAACATTAGTTCAGTCACACACACACACACACACACACTCCTACCTCATAACAAAGCCTGCAAGGCCTGTCAGCTTCATTTGAGGGCTGAGCCCTTTGTGCCTCACACACCACACAGTGTGGAACTGTAGATACTAGCATTCCAAAAATGTGCCTCCCATGGAAAAGAGATTAGAAAACAAAACGCTTTCTGGCCCGACAGAGTCACGGCTGCCAGTGTGACTCTGTCTGGAGAGTGTTAGAGAGTTAAGGTAGTTTGGGAGCTAAGAATCTGAAACTCTGACCGACTTGATGAATATTTAGCTTACTACCTCTAATACTGTGCTACTAAACAGAATTTAAGAAGGGCCATAGTGGCTTTGGATGATTTAACTACAACATGTGTATATTCCACTGTACAAACCGGACCGTTTTCAAAGTCTTTCAGTATCCCTTTAACTTATCTTGCCTGTACTTGAACCTTGCTTGAGATACGTAGCCTGCTGAATGCTTGACTCTTAAACTTTCAATAAAGTTTTTCTGATTCTGACATTAAAAAGTCTACCTGAGTAGTCTGCCTGCGAAAGCACTGCACCGACCGGGTATTCTGTAAGAAATCTAATTCACAAATTCAAATATAAGCAAACACGGACAATATAACGTACACTTTGTAATTTCTTGGTTGTCGCTACGGTCGTCGTCTCTCGTGTCATGCGCATGGACTTAATTTGAGCATTTGGTTTGATGTAGAACATGTCAGAGAATATTGACAACTGCAGTTGTAATTTCCCGTGGCCCAAGGTGACATCTTCAAACGCCTTGTTCTGTCTGTCCTGGACCCAATGATATTCAGTTTATTATTTATGTAGGATGAAGAAAAGCATGAAACCAGCAAATATTTGAAACTTTTTGGTCTTAAAAAAAAAACAAAACAAAACAAGAAATTATACATCTTCCGATTTTCAAATGTTGGTGATTTTTCAGAAAAGAAAAATAAACATTAACCTCTCATCTCATTTTACTAAAAAGTGTAGCCACTGACTTGAGCAGCAAAACCTAGAATAAACTTGGTCTTGACTTTGTCAGTGTGACATAACAAACAAAGCCTTTGTTCTACTGGGAAACCTGCCTGACAGACATTTTAACTTTAAAACTTTAAATCTTCAATTCTACAATATTTCTGTAATTTAGGTTTGTAGCGAAAATGACTGTTTTCTTGCGACAGTGACAGGTAGCGCATTTAAAGCTTATGGAATATTTGGTAAAATGTAGACAAGTAAAGTCAAATAAAAAAATTTTGAGGTTAATGGGCTTTGACTCTCTGCCACTTTGCTTTCAGAGAGTCAAAGTATTACATTTACCAGACTTGGACTTAAAACTACTACTATGATGCTGATAAACAAGTCAACCCTCTGCAGAGGAATGCCAAGTCTGTGGATGAACATTCAAACAGTAAGTCTGCAGCCGATCCCGTTGTAGGCTAGAGTGTCCTAACAGCAGGCAAACATCATCCAACATTAGCCTGTTATGTAACAGACTTTCAGTGGGTTCACAGAACGTGCTGCTTCAACTCCAACAGCTGCACACATTCACACAGTTTACCGTTTAACAATCAACCTGGTGACACAGACAGTAAGACAACTCTGTCAATCCTTTATCCGTGTCTTCCCACCACACCAGCAGCATCAGACTAGCAGTCCAGTGTACCGTGCATCCGCTGCCTTGCAGGGCTGAGCGATGTTTAATGAAACTGTTAACTAACAGTGTTTTACAGACATTGCTTGTGTGATTTAGGACAAAATTTCCATTTTTTCCTCCCCCCCTTTTTCACAGTTTTTAAATCTTTATTGTGCCAGCAAATGCTGTAATACAGCACTTTGCAGCATTGTTGGTTTTCTGATACTGTTAACCAGTTAATCTCACTATACAAATGACGGGGTCTTTGCTTGGATAATCTTGCTCAGGACAGGTCTCATGCATATTTGTCTGTTTCGAACCCAGGTGATCCGTACCACCAATCTGATCACCCCAACTTCCCTATTAATAACCAATGGTTTACCACGAGGTCCTGTGCTTGATCCTTTGTTGTCTACAATCTACATAAACAATACTGTTATTCCAACACAGACTTATGCAGGTGACGCAGGCTCGTATGCATATGACTCTTCTCCAACTCAGTACGTCTACTTGAGTCTGCCTTTCACGCTTTCTGCAGAGACTCAAACTTGTACTGACTGCTGTTGAACGCTCGCCCGCACTGAGACTACTTGAGTGAATCAAGGATGTGCTAACATGTAAATATCTACCCATGCACAAGCAGTCATTCCTTGTCAGACATCATCTTACCCCTGTTAGCTTCCTGGTATACCTGCACTTTGCCGAGCTCCACCCCTAACCGCCTGAGAGAGAGGGACAAAGAGGAGGAGAGAGAGAGAGAGAGAGCTTCAGCTTAGGTTTTAAAAGTAAACCGTGCTTCAATGGAATCAACAGAAAAATAATTTAAAAAAACTCTTGTTGCTACAAGTTATAAGGTTGAGGTCTGTTAATATTCAGACAGAGAGAAGGACTGTTAGGAGCAACATTTGTGTTATTTTCTCCAGAACATGAAAACATACATTTCAAATTGGAAAAAAAAAAAAAAAAAAAAAAAAAAAAAAAATGTACATACGATAAGTATATTTAGATTTCTCTGTTCTTAAATTGCCTCTCTTAGCTTGTGACAGGCTGATCTGCTCAGTCTGCATTCTGCCCATTTTCTCCCCGATAGCTGTTACCATGCAGCGTTTTACTCTCGCTCCTGTCACGCGCACACAGAGCATGAAATTTACTGTCTGATAAGCCAGGTCACATGTTTGTTTTCTAAACATGCAGCACAGACTCTAACGTCCTTGTGGAGTCCAGGACTGCATCATGTGCATTTGCATTTGGTTCAGCATTTTAGGAATGTTGTGTTTACAAATAACATGATGAAATCTGTTGCAGTGTTGCAGCTCATCATGGGGCTACAGGTGGTGAGGTCAGTGATGAATTTCCATATCCACCCTTTGGCTCCCCCTGGCCGGAGAGTTTCTTGTCTCTCTACATTTTGAAGAACTGAAGTACAACTTAAGGGGTTTCACTGCTATCTTATTACTGAGATGACATTCTGTAGTAGCTCATGTCGAGCCACTTACCTCCATGAGCACAATCTAATTACTGGTAAATCAGCTATTATATATTTTATTGTCTATTTTAAGTCTGCCGGGGGAGCACTGTGTGACAAGCACTTACAGTAATATGAAAATATTTTGTATTATTATTTCACTCCCTTATTTTGTTTATGTTTACAATAGATTTGTGTTTCTTTATGTTTCATTTATTAACTAAGAAAAAAATGGTATCCTTCAACAACAATAATATAAAATACTTTCTCTCTCCAGTAAAGCATACTCATACTAGCATGAGCTACTTTTGGATCACTGCAGCTATGGCGGCGGTGGGAAGAAATAAATAGATAAATAAAAAAAAGACACCCACTGCATTCTGTTACCAAGCGGCAGGAAACACTTTGCCTTTGAAGTGTGTTTTGCACAGTGATGATATTTTGCTCTAAGATTATTGTCTTTTGTGAAGCTGAGCCACACTAGCTCTGGTCGGCCATATTGTAAACACTGAACATGCACTGGCGCATGCAGAACCAACTACTCAGATGGAAACACGGCACATCCAAACGTATCTTTCAGGAAGTAGATGTGAAAAAAAACACACAAAAAATTTCCTGGTACATTCAACAGCTGCACAAGCTGCTTCTTCTCTTTGTCTGAGACTAAGGAGGCAGCACACCTGTCCCCAAAGGGCTCATGTGGGAGGTTTGCTATAAAATAAACAGTTCTCCACTTGTTTGTCTGTCTGTCTCTTTTTAGTATGTCAGCTATGCCTCCTTTACTCACTCTGCAATCCTCTTGCCCAGCTCACGGCTGGAGGGGTGCGAGTTGGCGGTGAAGATGACCAGGCCACCCTTGGTGTGGTTCATGTCTCTGGGGTCTCGGCCGCTGCTATCCCCACACTCAGGCAGTGGATCCCTGGGCACCCACGCTGCGCTGAGACCTTCCTGCAGTGGAGGGGGAGAAGCGGTTACTTCCCTTAAAGTCTGTGTGTCAAATTTGTGTCATGAATCTCAAGTAAAGGAGGAACAGGAAACACATTTTGGTCAGTCTTAAAAAGCATACAATAAAAAACTGAACACTTATTATAAACATTTTTTTTTTTTAAAAAAGCAGTTTTCAGATAGAGGGATGTTTAATATTTAAAGATCTATTCTTCCTCAGTGTACACACATTCATGAAAGACAACTGGAATATAAAAAAAAAAAAACTCTTGGCTTTGCTGAACTTACGCGCAAACACAATCTGCAGCATAACAATCTTTAAGACACTCTCCGTTTAAAAGTTTCGATCCGGACAAACGTTCCTCGTACCTCAGATTGGGACCGAGTTATTTAAGAAGATTCCTGCATGCTGAATGACAGCATGGTCCAACAACACACTACTGCAGATGAAATTCTGCATTTTCAATGAGGCGTAAATCCAAAAAGCTTTTGCATCTTTGAAAAAGCTTAGCGCTACTTCACATCTATAGTTATAGGTTATACTGTATATTTCCATACCTAATATACAGTGTGAAAAAATCCTGGAGGGGAGAGGATGGCTGTCCTCCTTTCAGAGAGCTCATACAATGCATTTCCTCCCAAGCCTAAAAGTACAACCAAATGTGCGTCGCAGAACTTAGTTAATATTACATATCAACTTCCTACTGTGAAGTAATCCATAAACACAATTATTAGTCGATTAACCAATTAGTCCATCAACACAAAATTAAGCGCAAACTACTTTGAAAGTCACTTAATTCTTTTAGTTGTTATCATTTAGTCAAAGATGCCTAACACTTGGTAACTGCTGCTTCTCAGATGTGAGCATGTTATGCTTTTCTAAAAACTACCTTCTAATGGCACTGGGTTATGGACTGTTGACTGGACAGAACAAGTCATTTGAAGAAGCATTTTTCACCGTTTTCTTGCATTTTATAGAATAATCAGTGGTTGCGACCCTAACACATGCCAAGTCAAACCAATCATAAGAGAGCTAATGAGCTTTTACTGTGAAGGGCCGCCAGTCTTTGGAGCGTCCTACCTCCTTTAACAACCGTTTCCATCTTTCACAACCTTCCTTTTCATACATGCTACCTCTCTTTGTACCGATTTACAAATCCGCTGTGTATATGTATTATTCTGTTAACCCGAGTGTTTCCAATTATCTTTGATTTTGAGGCTACTTTGTATTTTGTTTTCAGGTCTGTGTAGCGTTATCAGGCTGTATGTGTGTGTTTTGTGTCTGGGAGCGTGTACAGTCTATGCCACACACACACACACACACACACACACACAAACACACACACACACACACACACACACACACACAAACACACACACACACACACACACACACAAACATACGCTTCAGGAAGTTTGTAGAACAATAACACCGCAAACAAAAAAGGCTGGGCAACAATCAGATGCCATATGTCACCATGTGCTACCATAATATATACGCTTTACGATAACTGGATGGGCAATCGTTGCGTTAAATACGCAGCTTAGAACAGAGAATTTCCTTCGTGGAGTCAATGAAGTAGATGGGAAGAAATCGTTCATCCTAACTATCATCAGTCACGACATTAGCTTCCTCACGTAGCTAAGCTAACGGGACATCACTGGATTTTGCGACAGCGCTGTCCATGACTCGATTCCGATGAATGTGTTAGTGGGTTAAACTGTGGGCTGAAATTGTGGTTGTAAAGACTATCATTATAAAATCTGTCACAATGATGAATTAGGCATTTAGGTAAGCTCGTATTAAATGTTTGGCTGTGACATCACGAGATAGCGTCAGCTAACGTTAACAGACAATCACTAACGCGATAGCTCGCAAGACATAATCTTGCCATGGCAAAGCTCTTGAATGCGCGAGTTGATTTTTCATGCACCAGAAAGCAAGTCTGTCTATGTAGCGGGTAGAAAACACGATAACGAGTATCAAATAAAATGCAGGACGATGATAAATCCTCACCAGCTTGTGTGTTAGGTCCGGTTACAACCTGCAACCGACAGTATTTGATTTTACAAGCATGCAGCTCTTTTCAACCTGTTCCCCTTGTTCTCCGACCGACTGCGAGGTTTAGTTTTGATGGACGTACAGCTCGACCAATCACGGGCCAGAAAATGCTGACGGTAGGTCTTAAGGTGCATTCAAGGGTTCTTTGTAAACCCGTAAACAACAAATTCACCAGAGAGAAGTGATGTATTATCATCAATACGTTCAGTGAGGTTTGCTCAGTTTCCGGAGATTTTGAACTCAACTCTCTCCGGTGTTTCAAAAGTTTAACATCATTTCCAAAATATCAGAAAGCAGTGTTGTGCTAACAGGTGTTATTAAATAACTGGTTCTTTTGCTGATGGTGATAATCTACTTACTTAAAACTTGTCATAACAACAACCAGTTGTATATGCATACTTCAGCCGCTGCTTTATATTTAAATGGGCACAGAATTTTACTCTTGGCATAGTCTCTCAGTAACTTTTATCATTTTAACATAACGGAACAACATTTGATAACGAGAATAAACACCAAAGCCCTCCTTGTATGCCCTGCGACTAGCCACTTGGGGGCAGTGTTCTTTTGTGGATGCTTCACACAACATCCTTCAGTTTTTGATAAATGAAGGGACTTTCAAGTGTCCAGTAATCGTGGTTTTTATATGTAAACACGTTTGCCTGATAAGATTTATGATATTTTCCCCGTGAACTACACATTAAACAAGAACAACTACTGGAAATATCCCAAAACACTGTCAGGATGAGTCCCTGCAGAAAGAGATGCTTTTGGCTTGAGATATAAAGAGATGGTACAAACAAACCTCATGCAGTAATGAGAATGTAATACTCAAACAAAATTCTTTTCCCATACCACCACCACTACTACTACCCTCCATTAAATATGCATCTGAGGAGCTCTTCTCCCGCTGCTGCTTCTTTTTCCTCCTTTTCCTTTCATCTGCTTTCTATCATTCAAGCTGTCCTTGTCCTTCAAAGCATTGCAGAGTCTAGCGTTTGCTTCACATCACTCAGTCCCCGTCTTGTTTGCTTGTTTGATTGACTGTTTGATGAAAGGGTGTGTCTGCAGGCATCTGCATGTGCACAACCTTCTCACTTCTCCAGAGAAAGCACCAGGGTAAAGAATCCCCCCCCCCATCACCAATACACAAGCCTTAAAACACACACACACACACACACACACACAAACACACACATACACGCACACACGCACACACACACACACACGCGCACACACAGTGAGAGAGAGAGAGACAGAAAGAGAACAGAACTCTGTCTGATTGTAATAGATATGGCTAAGTGGCTCGTGAATATTGCTCGTATATTGGATCCTGTCTCAAACCCACTGTTCCTGTTCAATACGAGGAGAAAGACACAGAAAGGAAGAAGAAAGAGGGAGATGGGGGGGGGGCAGGTAAACTCTCTAAAATGAACATTTGTATATCAAGTGTTAGTGTTAACACAGCTCCAAGGTAAGTGAGCTGCTTTTGCGTTAACAGGGACAGATTTATAAATACTCACTCAGTACCATATGGGCTACTTTTTAGTGTTGTTACATAACACACTGGATATGTGGAGGAGGCAGAGAGCAGCTTCCAAACACTGCATACTGCCCACACACACACACACACACACACACACAGAATGGAGGGGAGAGTGGAGTAAAAAATCTGGAGGAGGTTGGACAGAGAGAGAAGACATGCTAGATGTTGTCGAATTCACTGATGTGTGCTCTTCTCTGATTGTGTTTATGACCACAGCATACATGTACATTAGGCGACGGTTCCTGTGTAAATGCAGGATAGCGGGTTCATGGAAAGATCGACTACTTGAAAAGGCATTACATATTCCAAATTCATAAACTTTGTCTACTCAGGTATGTCACCTAAAAATGGATGTTAAAGGAATAGTTTGACATTTTGGGAAATATGCTCATTCCCCTCCTTGCTGAAAGTTAGAGGAAAAGACAAATACCACTCTCATGTTTGTACTGCAAATATGAAGCTACCACAAATGGAAAGCTATCTTGATTTAGCATAAAGAGCTGGCTTGCCTATGTCTAAAAGTAACAATACCTACTGCCAACACCTCTGAAGCTCACTGATTGAACAAAATAACACACAGTCTCTATGCTAAGCTAAGCTAGCCTGCTGCTGGTGGTAGCTTCATTTTGACCGAACAGTGAGAGTGGTATTGATCATCACATCTAGGCTAACTATTGAAATGTTGAACCCTTGAATAAAGAAATCATGGGAAAATGAAGGAAATGCATTTAAAATTGAAAATGTGTAGCCAAACAGCGTTAGTGCTGTGGTGAATGGGGACAATGATTCTAGAGGCCATAGTGGGCGGGACAACAATGAAGTTAAACTCAAAATAAAATAAATTAAAAATGTAGTAAGATCAAACAATCATTTTTGACCTTCCAAAAGTTAGCAATAAAAATGTACACCTCTGCTTTAGCTTTAGACACAGCCGTTCCTTGTCATTTACTCACAAGCTGGAATACTACCTTTTGATCAGGGCACTGAATGGTTGATTCCTTTTTGATGGAATGCCAGGTGAAAGAGTTTGTACTACATTCCTGTACCCAGTTATTATAACAGGGTTTCCAATTGTTGCCATTCAATAACAGCAACATGTACAGGAACCTTTTTTAAGACAGTTGTACAGGATGATCTAGGTGTATGATGTTGCTGCTTGAATGCCATTTAAATATTGCTGCATAATCTGTCTCTGCAAAGTCTTTTTATCCCTACGACTGTCTTCAAAAATCAGGAGAGCCAATTAGTTGGCCATCCTGATTCCACCAGTTAATGAGAACCTAAAAATGACTGACCATCAAGGTAGTCAATGAGTAAATGTCCATGAATGAATGACAATGGTAAACGGACGGCACTTATATAGCACCTTTCTAGTCTAATCGACCACCCAAAGCGCTTTTACACTACTGCCACATTCACCCATTCAAGGGTGAAGGACACTTCAACATGCGGAGTGAAGGAGCTGGGGATCAAACCACCGAACGTTCCCGTTAGTGGACGACCACAGCTGCCCGGGACACGACAGGCATACTGGGTTCACGCCATGTTGAAAGAACAGAAACAATACGAGTCCACAGCCTTTCAGCAGCGCTTTGAGACTGTAGGTACAAGTACTTTAGCTAAATGCAATGTGAGTATGCTAACAGGCTGATGTTTAGCAGACATAATGTTCACCATCTTAGTTTAGTGTGCTAGCACACTAACATATGCTGATTGTCATTAAACACCAAGTCCAGCTGTGGCTGATGGAAACATCAGTTTTGCAGGTATTTGGTCATAAACCAAAGTACTGGACATACTAAATTTGACCTGGTGATGGTGCTAGGTGGAAAGTGAAGGGGTAAGCACACAAGTTGAACCAATTGCAAGTATACATTGTAGGCTACAGCTGGGCTTATTTTTAATCAGCTGAGTGGATTAGTATTAACATTGGATATTTACAAAGACCTGCTATGGTTGTGCAGCCATTTTTGTTGGTACTTCTGAAATTTTGTGTGTTTTGAGGATGAAATGAGCCAATGAAAATTTGGCATAACTCCCATAATTACAACAGGAAGTCCAATGTGTGTGCCTTTTAGCCACGCTAGCAGCATGTTGGCTGGTTGCTCCACCACTTTGAAACTGAAATATCTCGACAACTACTGGATGTATTGACATTCGTATAGGCACATATGCTCCCCAGAAGATGTACCCCGAGGACTTTGCTGAACTTTTCCCCCAGCACCACCATGATGCTGACATTTGTGGTTTTGAGTGAAATTTGTCAACAATTGGAAGGTTTGCCGTGAAATTTGGCACGGAAATATATTTGCCCCTCTGAATGAACTTCAATTCAGTCTGGCGTCATCACTGGGTCAAAATTTCAGCTTGTCCACTACTTTGATTTATGACCAAATACATGCAAAACTAAATGGTATTCCCATCAACCTCAGCTGTACTGTATGTTCAGTGGTACACGCCAAACTTAGATGGCGAACATGGCAAACATAAGCCCTCCTAAAGCCGGAGTTCGTGACTTTTCTATACAAATGACCCTCTGTTGCCAAACGAGTTCGGACAGTGCGGACTAAGCGCAACAGTGCCAGGTGGGCGAATCTCTCTGTATTTCGCAGTAGACCAGAGTTTGAAATCTGGAGTGTGCCTGACTTCTGAGAAACTATGTGTTCAGGGGTGGGGTCCATTCTTTCTGGGGAACTATAGTTCCTAGCTGCACCCCTGCTCAGGAGGAGGCCGATGTGTCCTCACAGAGGACAAGGACCATGTGTTTGCATACAAGCCTCGGATCACTTGTCTCGGTTAACATGCAGCATCTGTGCTGCATTACATCCAACTCTGACCCCAGTGAGAGGAAGAAGAGCTGCCCACACTGTCCGTTCACCTGCTCGGCAGCTGAATGAATCCCTGCAGCTTCTCCACAGAGCAAAGAGAGAGCGCCATAGCGACGGAGCCAGAGAGAGATGAGAAAGGAGGCGGGAGAGCACCGCGCTCCTGGTCCGCCCCCAAGTTGCAGCACGAGCCATTTAGCGGCGCGAGCTGGGCCAGCTGTAGAGCGCGCGGGCGCGTGTACGTGCCCCCCTCACTACCCCTGCCCCCACGCGCAGAAAATCATTACCAAATACAGAGCCCGACCGCACGCTGAACGATGGCTGCAGCGGCAGCCCGGGACTTTGTTTACGACGCAGAGCACGAGAGCGGCACAGCCCCGGGAGGAACGGACCCCGCGCGCACCCGACCCTTAAACGCACAATCATTTACGCGCAGTGTCTCCGGGTGAGCCCGCGAGGCGTCTCGCTACACCGGCGGGTCTGACGTCTCCTGCCGTCCGCGAGGATCCTGAACCGTCGTCCTCTCGGTTAATCGCTGTTTCGGCGAGCAGCTGCCGGGGAGACCAACCAGCCGGTGTCACAGATGAGGAGAACGAGACCATTCATCTCCACCGTCATCGACGCCAGGATCAGGAACGGCCCAGTAGCCTCCGGTCCCATCCCTATCCAGAGGCGCTGCACTTAGCCGGGGACACCCGACAGCATCCCTCCATCCCTCCTA
The DNA here is from genome assembly GCF_016859285.1 of Xiphias gladius. Classification (NCBI taxonomy): domain Eukaryota; kingdom Metazoa; phylum Chordata; class Actinopteri; order Istiophoriformes; family Xiphiidae; genus Xiphias; species Xiphias gladius. The sequence continues at coordinate 412,182 of NC_053402.1, read as the reverse complement.
ACCTATCCCTCCCTCTCTCTCTCTCTTTCAGCCTCTCTCACCCCGTCATATGCTAGAGCTCTAGGGGGTCTCATCTAGTCAGGGAGCAGGGGGGAGGAGGGAGGCTGTCCGCGGCCGCCGTAGACGCACCCTCCGCCTTGTGAGGCTGGGCTGAAGCACCGGTGTGTCGGAGGATGCTGCGGGAGTAGAGCAGCTCAGAGCGGAAGATGGGGAAGGACCAGGAACTGCTGCAGGCGGTGAAGACCGAGGACCTGCTCACCGTGCAGAAGCTGCTGCAAAGGCCTCGGCCCGGGAAAGCAAGTAAGATATTCCACTCTGTTGTGTTCCCCCGCAAAGGTGATAACACAAAACCTACCCCGGAGGGTTGTGTGAGACCAGCAGATAGAGGGCTGTTTCTCACATACTATTGCTGGCCGATGCTACTGTGGGGCCTCCTATGAGGATTCCTACGTATGTGTGTGAGTGTATGTGTGTAGACGTGTGTGTGGCCGAGAGAGCTAAATGTAGAGAGGAAGGCGGAGAGCGAGGAGGGGGTGTATGCATCAGGGTGTATCAGTGTGACTGGAGAGTGGCAGCCCATCTTGAGACCCCTGTCTGAGAGCACTGCAGCAGAAAGAGAGGGATGTGGTCTGTGTGACCCCGTCTCTCACGTGAGAGACGATGCCAGTGGCCTTGCCATCGTTAAGGTTCGACATCGGCTTCCACGACAACACATCCACACACAGGGATATGCATACATGGGTGGTGAGGAGTAAAACCTCTGTTCGGTTCTATTCTGTACCGCTCCTCCCTGCTCTTCTAACTGTTTATTTTCTGCAGGCGATGTTGCTCTACAACATCCAACAGTGTTTCGCTCCCACAGCCCACTCTAATGTGTGGGCATTGCCGAGTGAAGCCAGAGAGCTGCACATAGATCATTCTGTAGAGGCTGCGAGCCGCCACACTGATGTGCAACTGGCTGATACCTCTATCAACAGACAGGGAGGAATTAGAATTTCTGCAGATATGATTAAAAATATCAAAGCGTAGACAAACTGAGTAAATCGGTTGAAAGATGCAGTTTAAAAGAAAGCCATTTTGACAGGCTAGATTATCTCCTGACTTGGTCTTACTTGGCTGCCCTCACTGTCCCGCTGCTAAAATTGTTCCAGTTAGACAGGTGTGCAGCACCTGACCCGGTGCTCTCACTGCAAAGGCTCCAAACAGCAGGTGGGTCTCATCCGAATAAGGGGAGCCGGTGTTGATGACAAATAATGGTCCAGAATTGTGGCTTTCTGGCATCTGATGACTTCAGCTGATGAGTTCAGCTTTAATTGCCGACACGAAGCCTTTAAATTCCCCTTTTCTGAGCTACCCCACAAACCCACACAGGTGTTTCCAATTATTCTGGCTAGATTGGCCCTTTTTATTGAATCCTTCACGCAGCCATAAAAGATTCAATGCAGGTTCAATTCTGGTGACCTGGTCTAGCCGAGATACTCGGTCCTTCTCCTGTGATTTTTATTTTTCCTGAATAGGATTGAGGCTGGAAACATAACTGCGGAAATCCCAGGAGTAGAAGGAATAAATCATCTCAGATCAGCAGAAAAAAATGTTCTCATGAGACAAACAGACCTATACTCAAACTGCTACTCCTGGTATCTGTATTTAAGTTTGGGATGCTATCATTCTTGCTTTCTTCAATACCTTTCTGGGTTAAATTGCTTATTGAATCTGACATAATTTTCCGAAGGGAGAAAATATTTAGTACATTTATTTCCATGTACTTTAATTCAGGTGTACAGAAAACAGCATTTAGATTAGGACCTGGTTTGTTCTAAGCGAACTTGTGCACTGCAGTGCCACAGATGGCAAAGCTCACGCTGCAGGACTCAGTGAAGTTCAGCACATGGCGCCGGAATAGTTTTTTAGGAATAAGCGGGGCGCACTGTATGCTGGTAGGTGCTGAAACCGACTGTGCAGGGAACAGCGGCATAGAGCACATAAAGGAAACCCCTTGGATTAAAGACATTATGCAGACTGTCTGCCGCAAAATATGGGCATCTCGTTTTAAAAACAGGGTTGGTAGGGTCCAGCACATATAGGTAGTGCCTGAAAATAGTCTCTGTGGAACGGAGTGGAGTACATTATCTACAAGAGCACATCACAAAACAGCCTTTAGGCCACAGTGAAGTGCACTTCAGCTGGAAGCCCCTCTCAGACTCCTGTTTAGTACATCAAATACAGAGGACAGGTGAGCCCTCAAACTAATTTTTATAGGCACCAGCCGGTGGCTTGCGGCACGTACAGTTGGGCTCCAAAGTAGAGCTAATCCTCCGTGGATTGCATTGCATACGGATAGCAGCTACAGCATGTTAAAGCAGATTCGTCGGGTGAGAGAGGCAGTAGCTTGACAATACATGCGGCTTATTAGCACAAAGAAGGTGCCCTCTGTTTCTTATAATCTGTGCTCTAATGGTTGAATGCAGTAGTGCAGCTGAAGCGAGCGAATCCCTGCAGGAATCATTCATATTTTATAATCATAATTACAGGCAGTCTAGTCAAAACTAAACCTCTGCTGTCTATAGCAGGGAAGCCTCTAATATAATATTATATAATATAGTGTAACACACCTGCAGCACAGTTACCTTTGTGAAGAGGTGTTGATTCTTCTCCATGGCAAATTTTGCAACCGCTTTGGTGTCGCTACAATGCACAGGTATATCTCGTGACCCTTTGGACGGGACCTTCCAACCGGGCTGGTAACCGCTGGACTAAGCTACCAATATATAAAGTAGTTAAATCTCGACCAGAACAAGCAGAAAGAGCACTTTTAGTGCTTTTTCGACTTTACCTGTAATGCAGTATTTTACACTGTGGTATTGATACTTTTACTTAAGTCGAGGGTCTGAATACGTCTTCCGTCACTGCGTAACGGTCAGATAATATCTCTCTAATTGGGGTGATAACTAGCACTGAGGTCTTGTCCTCGGTATTTTCTCTGGGAATTGGGACTGTTCAGCAACCTTGTGGGAGTTGACAGTCTACAGTTGAAAACTTGAATGTGGTGGGTTTTTTGTAGGCTCTGTTATAGACTTAGTACAAGGAAAGGAGTAAATAATGGGTTCAGACTTTCCCCAATGGAATTCTGTACATGTTCCGAAATAAAACAGGAATACTTTGTTGCATGTGTCCATAATTTCCAGATGGTGACCTAAGAAGTTTGGTCAGTTGAGTTTATAAGCAGTTGTTGATTTCCAGAGTAATGTCCTAATAAAACTTCCATGAAATACAGTTAAACAGCTAACCGAATAAATAAAACATAAATTAAAAGAGAAATTAGAGACCCGAGGTGAGGTTTGAGTGGACAACATGTGAAAAGTTGTGGATTTCAGCTATAACATTGCAGGCTTTACCAAACGTGTCATTACTTGCAGTGTGACCGTATTCCATTTTCAGGTCTTCCTGCTGCTTTGTCCACTCCCCTCGTTCTGTTTTGAGCATTGTGCAGGCAGACACGTTGGATCATCGGTCATTCATTTTTGCAGAAATGACACAGACCACCATCGTGCCTCAGTAAACACTTGATCTCCCGACATCATTGTCATTTCATTGTCTGACTGGAACATTTGATGTACACTTATGCCTGATAGAAAGCACCCTTCGGCATAGCTGAAGGTGCTGAAACACAGCATCAAGGTTGATGTTTGCTCAGCCCTGTTGTAGTGTCCCTCTCCCCGTCGGTCTGCTGCAAAGGCCGGTCTTTCCAACATTACACTGGAGTTTATTGTTTGTCCGACTGACAGCTAGCGCTACCACAGAAACTGCTTTGTGCAACACAAACTGCTTGATATGTTTTATGAAATGCAAAATAAACAGAGTTTTCTCAGAGTGTTTTGGGGGATTGGCTGCGAAGTGTCTGCGGGACGCTGATTACATGAGGCGGACTGTGGGCGGCCCTTTCAGACAAAACAAAAAAAAGCTAAACAAACAGGGTAGAAGGAGCAAGCAGTAATGACAGAGAGGAGCTTCGAAACCAAGACAAACAGCAGCAGAGTCTAACGTTAGGCTGATGTTAACACAGACCTGTTTGTCATCTAGCATTAAACACAAAGCTCGCAGGACAGCTGTGTGTGAGTGTGTGTGTTTGTGCAGTTAGCAAAGAAATGTGTGTGTGTGGTGGTAATGGGTGGACATGTGGTTGAATTGTGTGTTCACAGATGCGAATATGTGTGTGAAGGAGAAGGTAAGATTGGGTTTGGTATGTGTGTGTGAGTGTGTGTGTTTAATGGGTCTGGCAAAGGCTCTGCCCTGCTGCAACTCATTTACTCCTCCTAAGGCCAGACACACAGTCTGCACATATTCACCTGCATCACACACACACAAACAGAACTACACACAGAACCACACGCTCATGCAGACACATCTGGAGAGCCATCGTCAGTTTGCTGTCACTCGACTCGCCTTCTGCACATGGCACCAGACGAGGTCTTAGCAGTGTGTGTGTGTGTGAGTGTGAGTGTGAGCGTGAGTGTGTGTGTGTGTGTGTGTGTGTGTGTGTTTGTGTACACGTAGCAGACCTTGAGTGTGACCTGAGGTCTGTGTTTGTTAATGGACTGTTTCAGTGTTTGTGTGTCAGGGCGGGTGGTGTAATCTGTATTGATGGTTGTTTATTGTGTCATTAAAGGGTGTGTGTGTGTGTGTGTGTGTGTCTGTGTGTTTGTGTGTGTGTGTGTGTGAGTCTGTGTCTGTTGGAATGACTCAACCTCTGGCACTCTACCCCCTTTCCCCTCCTGCCTTGAGAAACTTGCTTACATCGCTACACGGCACTATCTGTCTCCGTCCTTTTCTGTCGTTGGAGCCAGAAGGGATGCTAATGCTCACAGACCATTCTAGATCCCCCCCCCCCATCTTTGTGTGTTGAGGGCAGAGCAGAGGAGTAGAGCAGATGATTGCATCCACACCAGTGCACATTCACAAAGGAGCAGGCAGGCAGGCAGAGAGGAAGCTTCACATGCTGTCAGCCAGAGTCTTCATACTGGTCAGCTGTGCTCTGTCTGCAACTAAATGCTTCAGTCAAAGAAAAACATTGTGTGTAGAAGCTTGATTTTGCATTTTTTTTGGCTGCTACACTCCTATTATACAGCACAGTGCATAATAATTAAAGTACATTGGATTATAGAAGCCGTAGTGGCCAGGACTGCAGTGCTGTTCTAAATTGAATCTGCCACAGCAAACCAAACAAAAAAGTCATGTTTCTCCAGCTTCTTCATGTTTTAGCTTCAGTGAAAGGGTTACATGTTTCCCTGTACATTCAGAAACTTTGAACCGCCGCTGTGTTTTGAACACCAAATAGATCAATGTTAAAAAACACAAGTGGTGGTTAAAACCAGTTTGTTTAATTTCCTTGTTGCAAGAAGTATTCAGATCCTTCAGTACTGCACATCTATAAAGTTGGGGGACTTGCAAATGGATGAAATCGAAGCATCAAATGCCAAGATATCTTGAGCTTTAGTCCTTAGTGTGAGCCAAGCTTAAGAAGTGCTACTCTCACTGAACCATCCGTACCTTAAAATGCCCTCATCTTTCAAACTCCACACCCCCAGTTCATAATGCAGGTTTGCCAACTCATTACAACCCTGATGACATCATCTGGGACATCATCCTCTGCAGGTCAGGTACAGCGAGTTTTCAGAGCCTTTTTGTTAAAGACAGTCACCTGATGTGGCCTAAAACAACGCAAGGAGAGCGGTGAGATTCAGTCTAAGTGAAGTTTAGTGACAGAAATCCGAAACAATGACCTGGAAGACACTAAAATGCTTCTAGAGCTGAAAGGACCCGCGGAGTCAGATGATCCTTTTCATCTCTACGAGAGACCCCTTTCACATGAGACACAGTCATTAAATCCACTGTTATCGTAGAAGTATCGATTAAAGCTGCTTTAAGCAAAGGTAACAAAAGCACAATGAAAAAAAACGCTACATTACAAGTAAAAGTGCTGCATTTAAATTGTTGCTCAAGTAAAATTAAGGAAGTATTGTAGGCAAAATTTATTCTAAGCACCAAAAGTGAAAGTACTCAGTATGCAGGCAGAACGCCCCTTTACAGTGTTGTATTATTACCTATAATGGCAGTGGATTGTTATTGCTGATGCATGAACATATACACAGCATTTTAATATTGTAGCTAAAGAATGTGAAGCTTTTTTGAACTACATTATATACTCTCGGTTTTAATCTATAACATTGTGTCATACTTTCGAAGATAATTCTAAGCTCAGACTGTACGTGTTAGTAAAAAAGCTAAGTAACTAGCAACTAACGAAAGCTGTCAGGCTCATGTAATAGAGTAACAAGTACATGTTTTCCCTCTGAAATGTAGTGAAGTAGAAGAACAAAGTAGTATCACATGGAATTACTCAAGTAAAGTAGGTACCTTAACACTGTACTTAAATGAGCAGACTACTTTGCTAAGTGATATAATAATGATGCGATGCACTGTGATTCAAAGCTGGTTGAATGCCATAGATTCACTTGTGTTTCAGTTTCAGCGTAGCTCAGATTATCAGTATTGGGCAGTCATTTTTAATTGAACATGAATTAAGAGGTGTCGTAACACAAAGACTAGCACCTTTCTCCAAAATGGTCCATTTTTGACCAACTTTTTGGTTGAGAAGAAGTTGTAAACGACATGATGAAAGTGTGTCCCTCATATCATCAGAGTGCCTTGACAAGGTGATTGTTATGTCATAACTGAACGTTTTTATTGCATACATACATATATGGACAGATGTATAAAGGCAAAAAGGTGCGGCAGTATTATAGGTTCTGAGTTTTATCTTGAAAACTGAATTACAAATGATAATATTGAGAGAGTGGAGGATTGGCCAGCTGAGTTCACTACATCTTCCTCCAAAACATCATCAGTCACTTCTCCTGCTGCTGCTGGCTGCCTCCATGATTGAATTACAGAACAGATGTGGGAGAGGGAGAGGGGATGGATTTTTTTCTTTGAGGAAAACAGGGAATGGCGAGAGGAGTTGGGCAGGAAAAGAAAGGAAAAGTGTGAAGGGTATTTGTAGTCAGAAGAGGAGGGAAAGATGTTTTTTGACGAGGGACTGGAACAGATGGAGGAGGGGTGATGAAAGGCTGAAAATGACGAAAGAGAGAACGAGGGAACGAGGTGATGAAACGGAGGGATAGCTGAACAACTCCACCTCACTTTTATTCTGATTGTCAACTGCTGCGCACACATCAGGCTTCTCCCTCTCTCTCTCATACACACGCACACTGACTCTCCTGCACGATGCGCTGCACCAAAAATAACATCCACATAGTTTAATGGGTCAGTGGCAAGTTCAGGGAGAAGAAGGGAGCACGGGGGAGATAAGGAGATGGGAGGAAGCAAACGCTTGGATATGGAAGAAGGAAAAGGAAGGAAAAGGAAGAGAAGAAAGGAAACAACAAGAAAGTAAAGTAAATACAAGGAAAGGTAAGTACAAAGAAAGACATTAAAGTGAAGGACAGAAAATAAGAAGAAAGGGAAGGACAAACAAGCAAAAGAGTGTACAGATGACTTTCCTTCCCTGACAGTCCCCCAGCAAGGAAAGGAAAGAATGGGAAAGGTTAGGGAAGGGAAGCAGAGAAAGGAAAAGGAAAGGATGAAGAAAAGTGATTTGCAGAAGAGAGAGAAAGCACAGCAAAGGAAAAGAAACGAAATGCAGATGGGGGGTAGAGGTGGTAATAAGGAGAGAAGACCAGCCCGAAGGTGGGGCCGAAATAAAAAAGGACAAGTGCTCTATCATCCGTGAAGTGTGATATGACAGGTAATGGTACACCTGTTCTATTCTATTCTATTGTAGCTACAGTGCAGATTAACAGGATGAGATGGGAAGGGGACTAAGTGGTTTAATCTGGATCTAAAGACCACCCACAAAATGAGAAGGGCAGCGGGGTGGAACCACCCCTGCTCAATCAGCACCGATTATAGAGGTGGCATTACCCACCTACTGCACTGGCTTATACACACACACACACACACACACACACAAATTTCTCCCCACCATCATAGGACTGGCACAGAGAGGTACAGGCTGTTGGAATTTAAATTAATGATGTGTGTGTGTTTGTTATAATTGTTCAAGTTGAAGTTAAGCATTGTAGACAGAGGACAAAAGTTTTCACACTCTCTCTCTCTGTCTATATCTCTCTCTCTCGCTGTCTCTCTCTCTCACACACACACACTCAATCACACATACTGTATACAGTGCTACATACATAGAGCATGCTGGCAAAATTCTCTGCAAACATTAGAGTTGAATCTCAAAGGTATGAGAAAGAGAAAAGAAAAAAACAACAGAGATCTGAGCCATTTGTCATTTGAGAATTTTTATACAACTAATACAGTAGCTGTATGTGTGAGTTAGCCTGCAACATCCCGTAATTCATAACCCTGAGTTTATTCCTGCTGCCTCAAATTAATGTTTGAGCAGCTAATAACGGCAGGAAATTGTGCATTTTTCAGACTCAGCTCCTAAACTTAAACTAACACGGTCTGGACAAGGTTTTACTGTATCCTCCGTGAGAATCCTTTAAAAACGTTCTGCTCTACGCCGACAGTGAATACATTTAGCATCGCCTTGGGACTTTCTGAATGGGTGCTGGGGCTCTTGCTATGCGAGAGGCCACTAAAAAAAGGGCTGTGACGGAATTTTTACGGGTGTGGGCTCACGGCCTGGCCAAAAGAGCCGTACACTGACACACCCTTAGGACTTTGATATGTGGGAGAATATTTGGCGGGTTAACGTTGCTGTGCAATCTACGCTACTTTAGTGCTTTGTTTTTAAAGAAAGATTAAAACATGTCTTCTGCTACAGTACAGTACAGAGAGTAGTCTAAACTGATCCCTAACTTCTACAAATTTCTGCCCAGCACCAGTGGGTGGATAATCGACTCTTCTCATCTCTAGCAGATGGCCGCTGATTTTTCCGGCTTAAATCAGTTGTAGCTAGCTAAATAAATAAGCTGCTGTTAACTCCTTAAGTTTAAAACGTGGACTTTTTTCATGTTTCCTGCTGTCTTGTTTTAAATTAGGAAGCCTGTAAAAATGAAAAAGGTATTAAGTATGCATTTCATGGTCACGTACATGATATCGTGCTAGAAGACTGAGGCTTAAACTGAATGTCCCGGAAAAAAAGTTAGCATCGTCACCAGTGGATGACCCATGTAGAGGAAAGGTAAATAAAGAAACTGCTTTGTTTTTGTATTGCAGTTTAGAGCTAGTTGGGCCAAGTATCATGTATGATGAGGAAAATTTTTAGATCAGACTTTTACTTGATTCTAAAAAAACTTGATTTGGCTTTTAAGCTACTTGACCATATTTGCAAACTGTATCTTTTCATTTTTAAAGTCCCCCTCCTCTCGAAAAGTTCATTTTGCTTATTGTTCCTTCCTGTGGACGTTTGACCTTGATGGTGTATGTGCAGAGTTTGACACCAGGAGGCTGTTCTCACAATATTCTGCTGAAGGCGGAAAGTTTCTCTCTTTCTCCTCATCTTCAGTCTCAGTTTAGGATGCGTATAAACATCATGGTCACAAATCCAGTTAAGGTACGAAAGATGTGGCTGCACGGCTGGGCCACTTCTGGGCCAGCCGTGGCCCCGTGTGCAGCCTACACAGTGTGATGTGGAAACTTGAAGCATATAATGCACTTTGATCATTATTGTCCATCTTGTGTCTCATATTAAACTTCTGAAACAAAAAACATTTGTATATTCTTTAATTCTGGATTTTTCAGTGAGGGAGGAGTAAATCTATTTTGAAGAATTAGAAACTAGGTAATATATATCAGTCCCAAATGATCATGGAGGGAATCTTTAACATTTCAGGAGTAAAGACTGTCAGGGTGAGAGCTAACCAGTGTGTTTTGCCAATACGTAGCTAACGCTACTTTGGCTAACGGTGGTGTTGCTAGAGTGTAAACTCTGCAGCTCTAACTACGAGCAGGACAGAGTTGCTGGTGTTACCTAGACTGTGATAGCATCCTGGACCGTCTCACTGTACAGCGGACGTACTAGTTGGTTGTAGAAGACCTGCTGTCGTCATTGAAGGTAACACTCGGCTACTGTAGGTAGTAAGCTAGTTTTCAGGACTTGATTGTAATGATGCTAATCATTTTAGCTTACATTTGAGCCGGTAAACACACTGTTTAATCCATTCCTTACACTTTTCTTCTTGTGGTTTTGGAGAGACTGAAAAAAAAGCCATTAGCCTCCACATTCTTTAAATTCCAAATATCGGTTTCAGGCTGTTTCCCCCAAACAGTGATTGTGACAGATGCATCTGTGAAATGATTATCCTAGACATGGGCTGTGTGGTCCCACCTCTGTGGCTCCAGCTCTATAAAAGCTAGCGATCCATTAATACTTCTGTATGCACTAACGTCACCATCTGGTGTAACAAAATATCAGCACAACCGCATCTTTCATATCGCATGTGTGTGCATCCTCATACAGGAGGAAGCGATCACAGACCAGAAAGGACTGGCCAACAGCACAGATGTTGAGTCCGGCCTAGCGTGTATGTGTGTGTGTGTGCGTGTGTCCGTCCCCATACATAGGCTAGTGATCCAGCGGCTGAACAGATGTTTGATCCTGGATCGTTGCCCACACAGTTGCAGATTTACAAAAGGTTCCATATAATGTATCTGACCTCCTAACATGCTATTACAGTTTGAACTAAATGTGTGTGTGTGTGTGTGTGTGTGTGTGTGTGATATTGTGTGTGTACAAAGGTTCACATGTACGTGCAAATTCATCCAAACCCAGCTTTGACTCTACCTACTTTCTGAAGGTCATGAAATACTATTCTGACCCAGATCCGTTCCCCTTTTTCCTCTATTTTGTCCCTTTAACTGCCGTTAACTCCCGGTCTCTCTCTGCCTGATCCGGCTGGATGCTTTTCCATCTCATAAAAGTCAGCAGTGTGAATATTTGCCTTCCTCAGTCCCTTTTAAAAGAGGAGCCCCAGCACCTGAGTCATGCACCGATAATGACTGTAGAACTCAGCTGTGCTGCATAAGCGCTGCAGGACCTCACTGACGAGTCCTCTTCGGGGTGGAGCACCATTGCAGCAGCCTGGCGGCAGGTGTGTCAGCTACAGCAGTTGCTGCTGCGGAGAAGTTCTATGGTGAACACGACTACTGAAAAAAAATGCAGTTTCATTCATTAAAGTGTTTTTTTCTTTTTTTCTGACACAGACCTGATTAATTTAAATGTAGACATATTGTAATGGACGCTGGTCAGTGCTTTACTGTTGCCGGGAAAGCAGCTCCACAGGGTTGAGAAAGGAACAAAAATTCCAAACATTGGTAGCATTATTGTATAGTATGAAATGTGCTTTGTTATTGTGCCACTTCTACTTTTTCTGAGAAACATGAAACCGTGGGAAGGTGACTTTATTTGTATGAATCTCCAGTGTTTACAATGTACTATGAATTATTTAAACTGGAGCATCAGATCCTTCCTAACACCGTGTTTTAGCAGTAGCACGTGGTGTAATGTACCGTTCATGTTAAGGTCGTGTTATCACAACCTTAACCACTACCAATGGACGCTCATGAGAGGGTACATGAGCGTCCATTGGTAGTGAATAAGTGTAATGTTGAAAGCAGGATATGAAGCTGTTGACTCAGGCCTGGACTTCAGCTAACTCAGAAATATTTCAGCCGTTCCTTGTGTTGTCTCTTTGGCTGTGAGGAAGCCTCTCCTGCTGATCTGGAGGCAGATATCTGGGTCACATTTTTTTTCCAGCAAGGTCGAACTCTTCTAAAATATGCATATAGACTGATGGTTAGAGATGATGAACTTGTGACTGAAAGACTTGCAGACCATCTGAACCCAATCCTTGGAGCAGCTGGGAAAACTTGAGCATATTGAGTGAGTGTGAAGCCGCCAGTCTCCCGTTCTTCATGAAAGAACAAAGAGATGAAAGAAAGACAGACAGAATGGAAAAAGTAACAAATCAAACTACAAGGAGGATAAAATAGTGCAGAGAGAATGGAAAGTTGTATGCAGAGTGAATCTTGCCCTTGGTGTTTTTAGTGTGTCACACTCAACTGAAGCATCTCTGTTCGCTTGCTAAATCACCACCGACCTCATGCTAACACATGTGATCCATTGCGCGCGCACACACACACACACACACACACACACACACACACACACACACACACACACACACACACACACACAGTGATTAATAACTCTGTACTTATTTCAGTCTCATCATCTATCATTCAATCTATCATCTATCTATCTATCTATCTATCTATCTATCTAATAGTCTATCATCTATCTATCTATCATATATCTGTCTATCTCTATCTATTTATCTATCTGTCTATCAATCTATCGTCTATTTATCAATCTATCTATCTCTCTATCTATTTATCTATCTTTCTATCTATCTCTCTCTATCTATCTGTCTATCAATCTATCATCACTCTATTTATCTATCTATCTATCTCTCTATCTATCATCTATCTATCTATGCACCTACCCTGCTACATTTCACATGCAGTGCTAAAAACCACCATAAGGTTCACATTTGTGGTTTTGAGTGAAATGTATTTAACACTCATAGTTGGGGTTATGACCAAATACCTATAAATTAATGTTAGCATGCTAACACGCTAAACTATGATGGTGAACCTGCTCAACATCAGCATGTTAGCACCGTGGTCGCGGTGAGCGTGTTAGCATGCTGATGTTAGCGTTTAGCTGAAAGCACCACTGTGGCCAGGTGCAGCTTCACAGAGCTGCTAGCATGGCTAGAGACTCTTAGTCTTGTTTAAATTCACACTTGAATTGATTACATTTAAGTTAAGTAAGCACTGAATACATCAAGCCACATGAATTTAGTGGAGTAGAGTGTCATGATTGTAAAACAAGAGAATGTATGGATTGTGTATTGGATGTCTGATTAATGCTGCAAGGTTATGGCAGGTTGAAAGTACAAGAGAGCAGGTTAAGTAAAAAAACATTTTTGTATCCTACATGATGAATAGGAATCTACACACTCTGCCGAAACATTGATTGTAACAGTGAAAAACCAAGGCTGGGGTTATATTCTTCCCTGTGCTGAGCTCTGGTGAGCCATGTTTAAGCAAAGACAGGCCAAAATGACAAATACTACGTGAAAAAGCGCACGTTGTCACATATGTTCCGGGGACTGGTAACATTTGCATTTGTTAGTGTGGTTGCACACATCATAAATTCCCAGAGTGTCTGTGGTCTGCACTGCCTGCATCCACCTTTTTTCTCTGTACATCTCTTTCTGTTTCTTCTGCCCCCACCTCCCCACCCGCTGTTCGTCTCTGGCTGCCCAATGAATCAGTCTGGCTGGCAGTGTGTGGCTGTCACAGAGCCGGTGAGGGTGATTAGTCATGTCGAACTGGGCCAGGATCTGGACGTCTCGCGGTGACAACAGGAAAGAAGGGATTCTGGAAGATTCCACCAAAGCAATAGCTGCCTCCTTCTCTTTTTTTACTTTTTCTTTTTGCATTGTATTTCAGTGAAAAGACAGCATGGGAGAGAGGGAGGAGGGGATGTTGAAAAAGCACACATGCGGAACAGGTCCCAGACCAGATTCTGGTCATAGCACACCTTTTATCCAGATGGCTCATCTGGATAAAAGGTGCCTCTCTTTCTGCCCGGGGAAAGAGCATGTGTTTGTGGGTTAAGGGTGCATGTGACTGCAGCTTAGTGTGTCTAATGGTTGGTTCCTGGACTGCGAATAACAGAATAACAGAATAACAGGATGGATGCAAATGTATTTTTTTGTGCATTTGTCCATACAACTCCTTCATAATACATTCATATGAACATCCGCATACGTGTGTTTCTAGCCACGCTAGCGGCACGGCTTTAGGGATTGCATCTGACAGTCGGTCAGTCCACCACTCGGTCCACCACTATCATACGGATTGAGACATTCGTGGTCTCCAGAGGACTTTGGTGATTCCCTGACTTTTTCTCTAGTGCCACCATGACGTCAGCATTTGTGGTTCAGAGTGAAATATCTTGAGAACCATTGGAAGGAGAGCCATGAAATTTGCTGCAGACATTCAAGGTCTCTTGAGGATAAATTATAATGATTTTGGTGATTTGTTTCTTGCAGACCAGCAGGTCAGAATTTTCTCTTAGTCAGTAAAATATCTCAATAAATAGTAGATGGACTGACAACAGATTTTGTACCGACATTCATAGTGCCCAGAGGATGTAGTCCAATGACTCTGGTGATCCCTCGACTGTCCCTGAGTACTGGTGGGATTACCAAGAGGTTTAAGATTTTTATTCATCCAAAACTCCAGGTTTATGATCAAACGTGCAAAAGTGATGACATTCACATCAGCCTCATCTGTAGTTTTTTCCTAAGTGCCATTCAAATGTTAGCATGTTAACACGTTATACTAAGATGTTTAACATGGTAAACGGTATACCTGCTGTAAGCATTTAGCTCAAAAGTACGACTGTAGTACCAGAGCCTCACAGAGCTGCTCGCATGGCTGGAGACTCGCTGTCTTATTGCTGTGAGAGTCCAAAGCGCAAAGAAACGAGAAGTGGGCTTTGCTTTAAGTCCAAAATCAAAGCATAGTCAGGGTAAATTCCCAGCACAGACTGCAGAAAGAGGCGATATAAAACCAGGGAAAGTTTCGCTTTCCATATATAGTAACCATACAACATGAGAAATGATGGTTCACAAACATAACACTTTCAGGCAAGCAGACTTCATAATGATTAATACTTTGAGGATTTTGCGCCTGAGTGTCAAAAGTGTGAGCAGACCTGAGCTCAGTGCAGCGAGTGTGTGTGTGTTCATATAGCATGATACTAAAATCCGTTTTAGGTTTACTCCTTTCCTTTGATCCCTCTGCTACAGTGGGTGTGCGTTACTCCAGGCCAATCAGACAGTTGTTTTGCAGTGTGTCAGCCAATGGTGGCGAAGTAGTGGCATCCAAGAGCCAATGAGCACCGCTGCTCGTATGTTCTGGCGAATGTGCTGGTTGTATGCAGCTGTTCAACACATGCAGAACATGTGGTTTGGCTCTGCATGCCTGTGTCTGCTAAGTGTGTGTGCATGCATACACAGGGGCAGCTAGAGCGGGTCATCCACTAACCGGAAGGTTGTTGGTTTGATCCCCAGCTGCTCCAGTCCGCATGTTGAAGTGTCCTTGGGCAAGATACTGAACCCCAAATTGCCCCAGATGTATCATGGGCGTGTGATCGTGTGTGCGTATAGAAAAGCGCTGCATGAATGTGAAACATGAACGTGAACGTGTAATTGGGTGAATGTGGCGTGTAGTGTAAAGTGCTTTGAGGGGTCACTATATAAGTGCAGTCCATTTACAATATTAACACCAATCAGCATGTACGGTGTATGTGTGTGTATTAGTCTTCTTTCAATTTTTTCCACCCCTCCCCCCTCTCTTCCTACCTTATCTTTCCTCACTGTCCTGCTCTCCCTCTCCTCTCTCTTTTTCTCTTTCTATCTCTCTCCCTCTTTCTGGAGCCATCACCATGGAAACAAGCACGCAGTGCCGAGTAGGACATTTCTGGGTCCCTGATGGTTATTCCAGTTCAGCAGCACAGGGTCCAGTCAGACACTTTAGCCCTGCGCACTGTGTGTGTGTGTGTGTGTGTGTGTGTGTGTGTGTGTGTGTGTTTTATCATGGGATTACACTATAATCTGACAATACAGATTAGCACAGCAGACCTGCTGGCCCCCTGGCTATTATACATTCAGAATCTTTTTCCTCTTTTTTCTCTTTTTTCATTCTCTCTCTCTAATAACAATAATTTTCACCACCACCATCATCATCCCTCCATCACGTTTTTTCTCTCTTTCTTCTCATTTATCATTTTTCACCAGCTTCTCTCATCCCTTCTCATCTTTCTACTCATCCCATTCTGTCGTTCCTGGCCCTCCCAACACATCTCCCTCCCTTCCTGCTGTCCATCCCTTTCATCTCTGCATCCATCATCCATCCTTTTCATCCCTCCCCCTCTTCCCTCCCTCCCTCTCTTCTCATCCTTTGCTCGCCTCATTTGCCTTTTACAGTTTGACTCTCATCTGGCTCTTCCTCCTGTCTTCTTCCCCTCCCTCCTCCCTCCTTACCTAACTCCTCTCCTCTAATCTCTCATTCATCCAAATATCTCCCTCAACCCTCATGGGATTGGATAAAAGAAATTCCTGCTCACACACACTTTCCTAATCACTCTTGATCTCGTGACTTTTATCTTAGTGTGCATCATCTCTTTTTCTTTGCTTTCTTCTCTCTCTCTCTTTTTCTCTCACCCCCACCACAGTGAGGGAACCCTGGGCCCTCTCCGCATGCTGCTATGGTTGCAGGCCCAAGTACCAAGATGGGTTGGGGGATGGTGCAGTTTTGGTAGGTTGAGTTCAATTCAGTGCAGTTGTAGATCCCAGCTCTAATTTCTGTTCATTCATTTTTTTCTTTCATTATTTAGTTCCTTTGGCTGTGTTTTCCTGCACAAAGATGCAACATAACAAGTCTATGGATCATTAAAATGTCAGGAGAGAAATCTCACCATGCACAGACGGGTTTCTATGCTGCAGGCAAAGTCAAGTTAATGCTTAACAGTACTAGTAGTATAAAACAGAAACCTTAATTTCCTGTTTACTTTTTCTACCTTTTTGTAGTTTCATCAGCTTTCTTTCTTTAATTTGGTTTATGAAGTGGTCTAAAATGAAAAACATAAATAACATTACTTTAATCGGCTGCAGTGATAGTCTGTGATGATGTATTGGACCGTGGTGGTGAGGAGAAAGGTGAGTTACAGAGCAGAGCTCTCGAACCTTGCCTTTGGTCATGAGTTTCGGGGAGAGACCACCCCAGAGACTGCAGATAAAAGTCGCTGAGATGAGAAGTTCTCCATGAGGATCAGAGTGAAGGATTGAGGGCTTTAGTGACCTGAGAGGACCTTGCTCTTGGATCTTGAGCAATCCTCTCCTTTGCACTGAGAGGAGTCAGCTGAGAGGGGTTGTATACGGATGCCACCTCCCTCTGCAGGTACTCTAGGTATGACTGCAGCGCTTTCCCTCGTTGTTCTGAAGTTAATGGAGTGACTTCTTTATATCAGTTGAGGCGAGGTGCCTCCACTATAAGGGAAACCCTCGACAGAGTGGGAGGAGAAGGAGAGGAGTTTGGGGATCCAACAGAAATTATTGGAGGAGGGAGCAGGCGTAAAGGCCTGGTCTCACAAGCTTTTAAAATGGTGTAACTTCACGGCATTCAGTTCGTTCCAATGGAACTGTACTGATTAATGGATTCACTTGTTGGGCAGAGTAAATATCCAAGATTATTTCCGATCCACTTCGACTTTGTACTGTAAATTTGCACTGTTGCACAATAGCAAGCTGTCTCGACAGTACAGACTTTTGAGGGAACAGCTGTATTTTAGCTGTGTTTTATTTAACTGCCTCTGTCAGAGTGTAAACTGCTCCACAGAAGAGGAAACATTTGCAGACAGTTATGATGCAGGAGTTGTTGGTACATATACCTCTTTTTAATACAGTAAACTGTATGAACTTGTCGTCTCGTTGGCAATGTTAGCAACCCTGATCCTGATGGTGTCATCTTAGATTGGATTTTTTACATGGCTATCGATTCAACAACAATATCAACATTATTTGGATGTGAAATTTGAAAGACATGGGATTTCTCAGGCAAGGAAGCTCTAATGAAAGACTTCTCTAAATATGACCCCATTAACAGCTGGCATTACAGTACCACGTGAATCCTTTCAGCTTAATAAAAAATGCATGTTAATGCAAGGTATTGCATTGTGATCAGAATACAATTGAGTGGGTCAGGGCACAGCTGAAGGGGGTCTGAGTCACACTGTGATCTCAACTAGGTGTAGATTGGAATTCACTTCAATTCAGTTTATTGATATAGCACTAAATCATAACACACATTATATCAAGGGACTTTACAGAGTCAGGTCAACGCCCTGACAATGTTAGAGACAGAAACCCAACAGTTCCACCACGAGCAAGCACTTGACAGTAGAGAGGAGAAACTCCCTTTTGACAGGGAGTGGACGGCTGTCTGCCTTGAGCTGCTGTATATACTGTTGGATTCAGGAGCTGTCAGACTGGTTGTTACAACAGTCGTTATACAGTCTTTACAGTGTGACCACGTTCTTTAGAAATCAAGTCTTCCCTCACAAAAAGTCATTAAAAAATGATGCCCAATCCTTCCTCAGCAAAGGAAAAACAAGTAGAGCCCATACAGCAGCATTGCTTCCCTTAGGAGTAACGTGGGATGCACCATGTTTGTTGACAAATTCGCCAGCCCTCCATATCTAAGTTGCAAATTGAGATCCAATCACTATATGGCAGAACCAAGATAAAGAGAACACTTATTAATAGCCGGTGTACATGCCAAGGTCCATGGATTGGATGTCATTATGCAGGTAACGTATCCAGGTACAGATCGCCTGTTAAAACCAGGTGGAAATGGGGCCAATATGTTGACAGAACAGGAAAACAACCTGTGCTGTGCCATGCTATGCTACATTTGAAAATGCTATAGACACTCGAATGCTTCAAATTTTTATTTATTTATTTATTTAAATTGCCTAACAGTTGTTGGGCAGTAAATGACAACATTGATAATATCCAGCTTTAATATGCTGGGGGAAACCTGCGATGCTCAAGTCGCAGTAGAGCTCACATGTGTAACATGTTTCAGAAATTTCTAACGTTATTCTTGTTGAAGAAAATATCTTAATATATCACAAACGTTAAAAATGATATGTTATATAGAGGAAGAGGCAAATCGGCTCAGTGCAGAGCTCGACTATCGTCACAAGGGAGACAATAGCTGTAGACACAGGTACAATAAGGCTATTGTTCTTCGTGTAACTCTACCACACACACACACACACACACACACCACTCTAGTCCTCATAGTCTCTCTTCCTCTCTCTATCGCCATGTCACACTCACATACTGAACTCTCGCTCTCTCTCTTTTTCTCTTTCCCTCTCTTTCACACACGCACACACACACACACACACACACACACACACACACACACACACACACACACACACACACACACACACACACACACACAAGCAGTGCATCTAGTTTCTAAACTGGTAAAATCACATCAGTGCACTCACTGCACAGAAAAAACTGGGACAGCTCTGTTATGACAATCTAACACACACACACACACACACACACACACTTTGTCTCTGTCGGAGAAACAGTCCAACGCTTTCCATTGGTTAAAGGGTATGAATAGGCGAGATACAAAGAGACATTTAATAGGCTGAAAATTCAGAGAGAGGGAGAATGAAAGAAAGAGAGCAGTTGGGTTTCAAAGATCCAGTGTGGTCTTTAAACTCAGGATATATCAGCTTAAAAGCCTGCTTCCTTAACATTCACCGCTGAAAAAAGTCCAATGAGAAAGTCAGACGCTCATCTTTGGATTCCAGGCTCTTTAAAATTTCTCTCTGTTTGTGTCAAGGCGCAGAGAGGCCCATAAAGTAGTTCAGTATATACATAAAAATGCAAAAAGAAAATATCATAAAGCTGCATTTAGGCATAAAAATCTCTCATTAAAAGTCACAATGACATTTTATTGTAGCGGCGTCGGCAGCACCTTAAAACTTTCAGAGTTCACTCCATGTGTACTTTATACCAGACTCCTTTACACCGTAAAAACTCATTGTCAGTGATAATAAATCAACCCAGTTTTTCTCATTAAATCAGTGTAGTGGGAATATAGGATGTCTGTTATGCGTCTTTTTTACATGTATCTCAAATAGTTTCACGTTCTTCTCTCTGATCAAAATGACAACAGTGCAAGTCATGAAGAAGCTAGCGATCCACTTCAACCACTCCCTGCTGTCTTTTTATATCAGTCGCTTAAACCATGGGTAACATAATAGTGGGCACTTTCCCCGTTCTGAAGGTGGCTGCCAGCAGTGCAACCAAAACTGTGACAGTGAAAGGGAATAAGCTAAAAGGGACCAGCTATGTCTCTACTTTAATTGTGACAAATTAAATAGAGTTAAAAATCAAGCCTTATCTGAAGGCAAAACTTCCAAGTGGGTACAATGTACAAACTTGAGTTACTCTACCTTTAGAGAAGTGACCGTTAAAAGTTGTGACAATGTAAAATACAGTATAGGATTCTGGCTCAACTAAAATGCAAAGCTTGACCCTGGAATACCAAATTTTTGGGCCACTTGGGGGCAGCAGAAACCAGCTGTGAACACAGCACTGACCTGTTATCACCATTAAAGTTGATATGGTTCAACTTGTTAGCATAAAGTTTCCTATTGACACATCTAACAGTTACAGAGTGACATTTCATTTGGAGACCTGTTACTGTTCTTCTGTCAAATCTAAATCCTGTAGTCCCTCTCTTTTAGCTCTTGTTTTGGTCTCCACCAGCTGCTGAAGGAAACATCTGGCTCTTTAGCTGCTAAATGCTCCACTATGTTCACCAGCTGGTCTCTGACATGCTGGTTGCTGCTGAGTAGGTGGCAGACAGTGGGTGTGTTTATAGAGCTTTTTCACTGAAAACAGCTGGTCACAAATGATGGTATGAGAACCAAAACCAACCAAAACAGTAGCCTAAATTTGGGGGTGAAAAATCAAAACAATTAGCTTAAAAACTGCTGATTTGGGTGATGACTCTCTGTAGGTTCATAACTTTGAGTGACCCCTGTCACATGCAAGTAGTCATGTGATCCAACACATGGGGGGGGGGCAACATTTATGATCTATATATGTTATCCTCTATAACTCAAAAGTGCCAAATGGGTGACCATCATAAGAGGTGTGCAGAACATTATCAGTTCAGAGTTGTGTGTTCATGCACCTGCAGCACCTCAACATTTCTCTCCTCCATCCATTTGGAGGAGAAACATCAACCTCTGCTTGTGTTTTTTCCCCTTTAACTGTCTCACTCAACGCGTAGCTCTCTCTGAGGGTTCATCTTTGGCAGTGGATTAGGGGGCTGCTGCTGACTCTGCATGATATCAGTTCATTTCATGCCCCAGTGGACTCTACATACAGTTTTCTCAGAGCCTATCACATCCTCCTTTCTTCTCCTCTTCACTCCTCTCCTCTCCAACACATGGGGGCTCTAAAGATAAACTTCCTAAACAAGATATTCTGCATCCCAAAAGTGACTTCTATTTGAATATTACAGAATATAATTCTAGCTGAGAAGAATTCTAGGTATCGCCACATTTGTCCACATTAGCACTTGTATGTGATAATAATTTTTCAAGTGTAAACTGTAGTAATTATATAAGATGAAAAAGGCTTTGTCCACATGTTTTGTTCCTCAGATCTCAGCTCAGACAAAAGGAAACAATAACTGCACTGTGATTATGTTGGCAGGATCCTACCTCTCATGTGGCCTGCATCAACTCTGAATCTCAAAAATAATGGCTTAATATTCATCTACAGACATGTTTTTCTTTCACCTTGAGACACTGGTTTTGTTGAAATAAGGGCAGTGAAAAGTGAGACATGGGATTGCAACCCAAATGTTGGTGGTATGGTTAAAATTGAGGTAGGAAAAGAGCTACTGTTGAACGAGGCTATCTGTATGTGTGCACTCAGCATGCTACAGATACCTAGATGTATTTTTTGCAGTAAGTATTAAATGACTATATATGAGAGTAAAGTAAATAATGCAGTAGAGAGAAAGAGCAGTGTTATGTAGGCCTGGACTTGACTCTGTTGGATCAGGTTCAGACCCAGGGGGAGGTTGGTGGTTCTGTGTCTGTGGGATCGGCTTCCTGTGATTGTAAATGTATCCCCTTGCTCTGTAATGGATAGGTGTGTTTGTGTGTCTGTGTGTGAGGGAGAGAGATCACTGTGTGTCATCAAAATTTTCAGATCAGACCTGTTTGTTTTCCCTCTCATGTCTCAAATGTTAAGTCTCCTGTTTTATATCATATTTTATGAAGACATCTGTCTTCTCATCTGCTCCCATTGTAATTAGCTGTTGATGGTGTTTGCTGTAACTGCCTACTCAACACTTGTTTACCTCCTGTCCTCCTGTCTAGAGTCAGTTCTAAGTAAATTCCCTCAGTACGACAGCAGGGTCGCCTCACACTCACCACCCTGCTGCTGCGAGGTGCTCTGCTTTGACATAAATACCGTTTTCATTCAGTAATCCTCCCCAATCGCTTCTGCTGGGCTGTGTTTTTGGATTGCTGTTGATCTTTTGTCAATAAGAGGCAACACAGATGTGTCACATCAAAAGCCTTTGCTTTTTTAAATCTGACAAAGATCCGACTGGGATGGACACGCTGTCCACTTTTGAGAAATCAATTTACGGAGACAGGGTGCAGCCTTTCCTCTTGTAGCTCTTGTGATAAAAATATAACTATGTGCTCTCTTCATGCTTTTAGTGTGAAGCAGCTGCAAGGTGTTTTGACTTTTGTTGACGGTACCTTAATAATGTTTTTTAAAAAAGGCAAAGCAGAAGCTACTGGAAAACAGTTGTTCTGTAAAAAAAGAAAACACAGAGCAGCAGAATGGCGAGTGTGACATCACTCTCTCGTTGGACTGACGGACTACATGTCGTGGAAATGCACATTACAGTGAATTTGTGTGAGCTATTCTATGGGCAATGCAGTTCCTCCTTTAATGGTTTTTACCTGGCCCTTAGGAGTGGCTTCATGGTCCCCAGAGGATGTACCTCAATGACTTTGGTGATCCTCTCTTAGGTTGACATTTTTGTTTTGAATATCTCAATAACTATTGGATGGGTTGAATTAAAAAAAAGATAGTAAAACGTGGTCAACGTTATACCTGCTCAACATCAGTGTGTTATCACTGTTACTGTGAGCATGTTAGCATGTTGACGCTAGCATTTAGCTCAAAGCACCACTGTTCCTCCGTTCAACCACACAGAGCTGCTAGCATGGCTGGAAACTTTTTTCTACCGCTCCTTCAATGACTGTAACTCCTGAAAAACCTCATCTCCCATAAATACCCTTTCCTTCCTGCTCTCTATAACACTCTCCTCCTTCCTCTTTTTCACCCACCTCTCTGTATATGCCACCATAAATGTCCATGTCTCTCTATCCCTCCCTTCTGACCTAATTTTTGTTCTGAGACACGATTTGGCCAATTTGGGCTTTTTAGGGCTGCTTCTGATATTTTTAGGTAGAAACGTCATATCGGAGGGTCTCAGCTCTGACAGGCTCAGCTTTGCCGTTGATACAGTATGTACATCTATTTAAAGTGTCACTATCAATCAGAACAGCAGGCCACTGTGTCGGTCATGTTATTTACTGTAGTTGAAACAAAGTCTCAAAATGCTGGTGGAAATAATTCATTGGTGTTTAAATGCAACACCGTTAAATGCTTCGATATCGGGCTTTAATCTCCACTTCTCTTCTGCTTCCATGTCATTCTGTCCTTCCTCTTTCAGTTCATCCATGTCCTCCTCCATCCCTCCTTCCTTCCTTCCCTCAATCTTCATCTATCCATTTGTGTCCTTGTTTCCCAGCAGTCAGACAGAAATAGCCCTGTGTGTACCAGTATCCAACTGGAGTAGATCCATACCAGGACCTCACTGTGTGTGCGTACATGTTGCTTCTCCTCACATACACACACAGGGTTAGACTTTCTCCCTGGGCGTTCTCTGTTAGAAACCTGACATTTACACCCTGAGAAGGATGCACCATCTTGCACATCAAAGCTCTCCTAAACTTAGGCTTTCTCACTCTCCCACATTCTCTGTTAATTTTAACACCAGACTTTTGCTATTTTGAGATGCATTTTTTTTTTTTTTTTTGGACCGAGCATGTTATTTTTGTATTAAACTATTCAGGTCAGTTATTGCTCTGATACACTCCTCTATCACGCTGTCTATATATCACCTCCTTTCTGCACAAACTAAGCTTTCGAGGAGAGAAAACAGCAACAACATTAATACTTGTGTGCATCTGTGCCTGGGAGTTTCGTATTCCAAAACCTTATGGCCTCGTATCATTTTATATAACATCACACTCGGGCTGGATTACCAACTGGACAAAATGGGAACCTTCCCCGTGGCTCCACAACTTTGGAGGTCCCGAAGGTTTATATTTTTAGTGTGTGGTAGTTTGATGGTCTTGAAGTAATTTTAATTGCTTAGTAATATGCACCACTAAAATACAAAATATTAAACTGAAGTGATAAGGGCCTCAAGGCTGCTATTGTACTATAATAAATTACATAAATTCACTTTTAAAAAATTGCCACAAACTGACTGACGCACAATAAACCGTGAGCGGGGTCAGACTTCAGCTTCGGAGCATGGGGTGGATTTTCAGGCTCTGGGCAAAACATCACAAAGCTGTTGTGTGTAGTCTGCCGTGAGCTCTTAACATGATGGGTATTCAATCTCAACAGGATCCATGCACAATTCACAACACGTTGGAGGAACAGGGCTCAAAGTCTCATTTCGGCCCCAGGGCCCTTTTGGCCGTGGTACAGACTGTGTCAATATATTCTTCTCCATATATGCAAAATGTATATCTAGTCAACACTGCCACAGTTAAGTTCTAGACTTAAAGCTACACTATGTAACTTTTCAAAATAGAAATAACACAGTCTTCAAAAAGAAATAAAAAGTTGAATTCTTAGGCAATAAAAAAAAGCCCTGCTCAATTCAATACACACCGGGGTTTAGCTGCTACAGCCTCACTCGGTCTGGTATGACCAGTAGCACATGGTGGCTAATGTTAGCTAGTGTTAGATAAGTATGTTGTACCGTAGAAACTACTTCTACTGACTTTATGACTCATCACTACTTGTGCCTCTGTTCTGCTACATCTAGCATTTACATTTCCTAACCATTTTGCTTCAGTCTTTTGTACATATTTAGTTGTAGATATTACCAAACAATTAGATTAATGAAATGATTAGTCAGTAAATTGATTCTTTGATTGACAAAAATTAATCTGCAACAAAAGCAGAAGACAAAAATAAAAAACATTCTAGCTTTTTTTTACAATTCTAGCTTTTCAAATGTGAAGATTTCCTGATGATATTTGGAATATATTGACTGATGAATATAGTTTTGTTTTTTTTGCTCTGTTTTACTCTTTACCTTTCTTTTTATTCTTTTGGTCTATCCAACTATCTATCTATTTATCCATCTATCTGTCTATCTATCATTCAGTCTATCTATCTATCTATCTATCTATCTATCTATCTATCTATCTAGCATCTATCTCATTCAGACTATCTATCTATCTATCTATGTCTGTCTGTCAGATTAATTTGATGCTTCAGTCAATATGCAAAGACATACCCCTGCAAACACACGCCTGCACAAAGACTCCGCTGTCGATTGTGTCTTTGGTAATCATGTGGTTATAGTGGCAGGGTAATTTACTGCTGGGTAATTGATCTGCACAATAATCAGTGATACACACCAGCTAGCAGACTCATTTTTGCATCTACACACTCATACACACACACACACACACACACACACACACACACACACACACACACACATGCAGTGATTCAGAGATCCAGTGTTGATACAGTGCAGCCAGCCTGGTTTATGAGCTATATTAGGAGTCTGTTCTGAGAGTCCCTCTGCTGAATGGGACGCTCTGATAGTTCAGGGACCGTTGATGTCAGGGTCACGTGTAAGTGAATGTGTGTGTGCATGTTTAAATTGTGTGCGAGTGATTACATTTCCCTAATTGACTGTTCGCTAACCCCTGCCCTGAACAGCAAATGTCTAATCATAGCTTAGCAACTAGCTGCACATGTGGAGGTGGTGTACATGTACTGTACTGTTCTTGCTTCTGGAGCAGAACCTGGAAGTGTGTGTTCCACTTCGGCTCTTTATACGTGATGTGTGAGAATGGAAGGCGTAGCAATGGTAGCCAAGTGTATCTGGGCTTAGCGAACGGTAATTTGCCCATGTATGTTTGCTTGTTTGCGAACATGCACTCGTGCTAGGTGTTTGCATTATTGTGTTTGATTTGTTGTATGCATGTAAATGTGTGTGTTTGTGTTTATGTTTGTGTGTGTGTGTGTGTGTGTATGTGTGTGTGTGTGTGTGTGTGTGTTTGTGTGTGGGGAGGGGTTAACCTAGTGCTGGCTGTCTTCCAGAGCCAATTTCCAGCCTGAAAGCGGGAGATAACACAGCACTGCTCGGAAAGGGAGTAAGAGGATGACAGAGAGGGGCACCAAAAAAGCAACTAAGAGGAGAGGAAATGGGAGTTTACAGGCCAACCGGGATGGAATAAGAGGATGATGGAGAGAGCAGCAAGACAAGAATGAGAGAGAGTGGGGAAAAGAAGTAGAAGAAAAAGGGGTGCAGGAGCAGGAGGAGGAAAGAGATAGCACAGCAGGGCCGTAAGAATGAAGACAGGATTAGAAAGAGGAGAAGAGGGTGAGATGAGAGTGGTAGAGGATGGGCAGAGGAGAAAGCTGGATTGGAGAATGAGGGGGAGTGGAGGACCCTTGGTAGAAGAGGGAGGAGGAGGAGGAGGAGGAGTAGTGGTGGTGGTTTGAAAGGGGGGTGTTCACTATGAGTCATGCCCAGGGAGGCTGCATGCCGCAGGGGAAACAGCTCACTGACCGTCCCGGGCATCAAAAGGCCTTTCTGGAACTTTACATAATGTGTGTGGTGTCATCGGGGAGAAGAGGGACAGACAGACAGATAGAGGTCAAAATAAAACTGGGACACAACAGTCCCCTCCTCTCCCCTCCTCCCATTTCCTGTTTGTGGTGTGAGCATGAGTGAGGGTGGTGGACGTGCGAGTGGCGCATCCAATTGTTTTCTGTACCGGTTTCTGGATTTTCCAGTGTATTCTTCGTCTGTCTGAGTACATGATCAGGTAAGCTTTTTCTTAATAGTTTCATTGAGTGTTTGCTGAGTGGTTTTGTCAGGTGGTTTTCGGGAGGGATGGCGTCCTCTGAGATGCCACCTGCGTCCATCCGGCAGGGGGTAAGGATAGTCCTGCCAGATAGTAACATAACCGTGGAAGAGGTTCTGTTGGCTGTAGGTGAACAGGTAGGACACGATAAATTATCTTTTGCATCAAGAATGACCACAGCAGCGGTTGTGTTCTTGAAAGATGAGCCTCATGTTCATCATCTGATTGAGAATGGCGTGTTTTATCAAGGGGACTTTTGTGCAGGTCTCCTTGCTGTCAGTTCCCTCGACACGGATTACCGTATCCGCCGTTTGTACATAACAAGTTGTTAGAGAAAAAGCTCCCTAGGTTTGGTAAATTTGCCAGCGGATTTTAAACAGTGAGTTTGGGGGGGTAAGGATCCCAAACTGAAGCATGTTCAGTCTCTGAGGCAGCAGGAGTTCATGTTCCTGGACTCACCTACACAAACACTAGAGGTGTCTTTCGGAGTAAAGCATGGTGATGGCTACTATATTGTTTATGCCAGCTCAGGACAGTTGAAATGTTTAGAGTGTGGAGATGTCGGTTACAAACAAACATGCCGAGGTGGCGAGTGGGCCCGTGGAGTATAGGGAGAGACAGGCACAAAAAGGCTTTAATTTCTGAAGTTTCTTCTCAGAGAAGATTGATGTGTTGTTTTTACAAGAGACACATACTAATCCAACGGATGAGGTAGATTGGGGATTATGGTGGAGGGGTTTTTATGCCCTTAGCCATGGCACTAACTTTAGCACAGGGGTAGCTGTTCTGTTTAGAGCAACCGCAAGCTAAGGAATCACCATCAGGATCAATTCATCATTGGTTGGGATTTCAACTGTACTGTAGACTTTACTGTGGTAAGGACAAGTGAGGAAACCCACCGACAGACATCTCAGAGCCTAAACAGCATCATAACAGGACTGGATCTGCTCGACACACACAAAGTCTTAGCACCAGACTAGTCTATGGTAACATAAGCCCAGATAGATTCACTGACCACCACCTAGTCAGCATAGACCTGATCATTTCTCCAGGTGAAAGGGTTACATCCTGCTGGATTTTTAACAATAAACTCCTGCAAGACAGTACTTTCTGCCAGTGCTTTGAGCACTTTTACGAGCAGTGGGAAATTTAAAAAACTGATTTTAGTTTGTTGAAACTGTGGTGGGAGATTGGTAAGGCACAAATCTGTGTTTATTGCCAGTGGTACACCTCCCATTCCACTGCTATGATTAAGGCAGCATTTCAGGAACTTGAAGCCAACATTAGAAACATTTAAGAGGGGTTGCATAGAGACTCAGAACCCAATACAGCTCAACTGCTGCACAAGAAAAGATTGGAGTTTAGCTCCTTCCTGCAGGAGAGAGTGAAGTGAGCCCTTGTCCGGTCCCGCTTCCTCCAGCTAAAGGATATGGATGCTTCAAGCTCCTTCTTTTTCAATCTGGAGAGATTGGTGGAACAAGGGAAGCAGATGACCTGCCTTAGGCCGCCAGGAGACAGAGTGACCACTAGTCCGGGCGAGATGAAGAACCATGCAACAGATTTACGCTGGCCTCTTTGGTGCAGAGCGATGCAGCATGGAGTGCCACGAGGAGCTCCTGGAAGGGCTTCCTCAACTAGGGCCCAGCAGAGAAAGCTGCTCTGGACTGTGAGCTGACTCTGGAGGAGTTGACGGTTGCCGTTAACCAGATGGCCTCAGGACAGGCACCAGGGACTGATGGTCTCTCCAGTGACTTTTATAAGCATTTCTGGAATACCACAGGACCTGATTTACATGGTGTTTTGTTGGAGTGTCTCAGAACAGGATCCCTCCCAGTCTTTTGTCAGCGAGCAGTGCTTTCCCTGCTACCCAAGAAAGGAGGCCTGGCCTTACTTAAGAACTGGAGGCCAGTTACCCTCCTCTGTAGAGACTGTAAAGTGCTTTCCAGAGCCTAAACAAACAGACTCAGGGACATCCTGGAAATAATACACACAGACCAAACTTATTGTGTACCTGAAAGGACAATCATAGACAACATTGTTCTTATATGAGATGTTATTCTTGTGTGTAAATACTATAATGTTAATTGTGGTATTGTCTCTTTGGACCAGGAGAAAGCTTTTGACTGGTTGGATCGCTCGTATTTTTTTCTGCACTTAGGGCTTTTGGTATTGGTCATGGTTTTCTGGCCTGGGTTGGTTTATGTATAATGGTGCTCAATGTATGGTGAAGATGGGGACAGGGCTGAGTCGGCCAATCCCTGTAGAGCGAGGGATAAGACAGGGTTGTCCTATCTCAGGTCAACTATATAGCTTAGCTATTGAGCCATTGGAGGACTTGAGTGGGGGAAGGAGGGGGCTGAAAGTGTTGGGAGTATTTTTGGGCAGCAAGGGCTTTCAAAAAAAGAACTGAGAGGGAGCTAAGGTTGTCTAAATGGAAATGGTTGCTACCCCAGTTTTCATATAGGGGAAGGATTCTGGTTGCCAATAACTTGGTTGCCTTGACTCTCTGGCACAGACTCATTGCTATTACACCAACAGGAGGCCTGATAGAGGACATTCAGAAAGCCATCCTGGACTTCTTCTGGTCTGGCTACCACTGGGTCCAGGCAGCAGCCCTCTGCCTGCCTGTGGTTGGAGGGGAGCAGGGGCTGATCAACATCCAGTCCAAAATTGCCTCATTTAGACTTCGGACTGCGCAAAGAATACTGTACAACTGTGGCCCAAGCTGATTCGATACAGCTCGTCTGCTGCTGAGGAGAGCTGGGCGATTGGGCTATGATAAACAGCTTTTCCTCCTTCAACCCGGGACTGTGGACCTCACTGGACTAACACCTTGTTACAGCTCTGTACTGCAGGCATGGCAGTTTTTTAAGATAGCACATGATGCAAATGAGACTCCAGGCATGTGGTTGTTTGAGGAACCTTTGTTTTTCAACAACCTTATAAAGACCCAAACATTGCAGTCTGCCAGCCTGCGAACCAGTCTCAGATAGGTGGGCTGCACCAAACTGGGACATCTGATGAAGGTGATGACAACATATGTGGACGCCCTGGGATGAAGAGCAACATCACCACTACCAGGCTGATCAACAGAATGGTGAAGGAAGTCTGTGCTGCCCTGCCACAAACCCTGAGAGCATTCGCAGGAGACGGTACTCTGTATGACCAGTGGAGCGAAGGCTGTGAGTACAGTTTCCCCTCTCCGTCTATCACCCCAGCTGTGGGGGAGTGGCAGGAAGGAGGAGGTCAGCTGCTATCGTTCACAACCCCCCACCTGGATGAGTTTCAGGCTGTGGAGAAAAAAGCAGTCTATCAAATCTGCGTAAAGGTTCTGAACCTGTAATCTCTGGCAGGGGTGAAGGATTCGAGATGGACTGATTCTTTTGGGTCCACACGCTTCCCCGAAAGGCAGCTGGCGGTCCCTGTACAAGCTGCCCGTTGAAAAGCAAACAGCAGATCTCCAGTGGATGGTTGTACACGGGGTTTGTTAATTTTTGATCAGAGAAACACTGGTGTTTTCTTATTTCTTTTTGTTTTCCCCTTTTGATCTTGGGTGGTGAAGTGACAATGATCATGTCTTCTCCTGGTAATGGTTTAATAAAGGGATTTTTAAAAACCAAACCTCTCTCCTCCCCTCCTCTCATCTCCTCTCCCCTCTTCTCATCTCCCCTCCCCTCCCCTTCCCTCCTCTCCTCTCCTCTCCTCTCAACTGCTCCCAGTCCTTGCCCTTTTATTGTATAGGGGCAGATTTAATGCGGCATTGCAAGGTCAGACACACACACACACACACACACACACACACCTTGTTCTGCTTTATTAACGCCCCAAAGCTGACTAGCTTTACATGAAAGGTCGTACACGTTTTTTTTAATCTCACTCCATCTCTATCTTTGTCTTTCATTCCTTCTCTTTTTCTCTATTTTACCTCCCCCTCTCCTCCTCTCACAGTCTAAATGTAGCCAGCAATCACAGTATTCCATAATAGTCCGAGCCCACGCTGTTGGGTTATAATAAAGGGACGGAGAGGAGGAGAGAGAAAGAGGGAGAGTCAGATAGAGGAGATATTGATAGCAGAGCGCAGAGAAATGGAGAATGGAGAAATGAGAGGGTGCGGAGGGAAGGAAGAGGGGGTGTAAACCAGCAGGATGAGGCTTTGGTGTTGTTTGTTGTTGTCGTGTTAAAGCCTGCAGCTCTGAGTCTGTTCTCTAATCCAGCGCTGGCTTATTCCTGGCCATGATCACTGCCACACTGATGAATTTGTCACCTCTAGCTCTCTTCCCTTCTCGTTTTTACTCCACTCAACACAGCTTTCAGCGCATTTTTTCCACCTCCTCCTCATGTTCATGTTCATGGACTTTTGTTTTGATGTTGGTTAGCCAACAGACAAAAACTCAGTGGGATTTACAGTCTCACTTTATGTTGAAGGAGTCGCTGACGAACTGGTAACTCATCCTTGGAGTGCAGTGTAAGTGGCTGTTTACTCCCTGTGTACGGCTTTACAGGTGTACAGATGCCCCACCTTGTGATTTAACCAGTTGTTACACCAAACCAAGGTTTATTCTCTTTCAGTTTGCACCGCTCTTCCCTCATTTTCTACATAGATGCTTAATATATTTTGATTTATTTAATTATTAACAGGGATTAACCAATAATCGATCATCATATTTGCAGCTGTTTGCATTCTGTCTCCATAAGCCGTGATCCTTCTGTAACCTCTACCAAGTAGTTTCTGTGCCATTTGTAACAAATGATGGCGTCTTGCTGATAGAAACCCATCAGAAAAAGCTCATATGGGTCATTCCACACGACTTATGTAGTTGTATAGTTTTGTAGGTTGTTTTCCTCCTTCTTTCATCTTTCACAGTGTTTACTTTACCCCTCTGTTCATCCTCTCTTCTTCCTCCCTTATTGCTCAATGACAAACCTGTGGCTCCTGTGGTGAAGGAAAAGTGAACACATAATGATGCCCTGTGACTAAAATGCCCTCCGGGGAGTGACCATGGTGTGTTTCCATTGTTAGTATGAGTCTGTGTGTGTCTATGTGTGTGTAGTAGTCTCTTTTATTTGCATGTGTTCGTCAAATGCAGCCTATTACTAAACAGTCTCATGTCTACGTGTGTGTTTGTGCATGTCTGAGTGTGTGCTCAGAGAAAACACATGCTGTTACTACATCCCAACCAGTTTGTGTGGGTGTGTGTGTCTGTCCGTCTGTGTGTGTGTGTGTGTGTGTGTGTGTGTGTGTGTGTGTGTGTGTGTGTGATGAGGTCATTATCTGTTCAGTGTAGTAATCACAGTGCTGCCGCGAGGTCTGTACTCAGAGAGAGGCCAGCAAGTCAAGTGTCACACTCGACAAAACAAACAGCACAAGAAGCAGCACAATTCACAATGAAATCAAATTAAGAACACACACTTCATAACACACACAATCACAACGCCATTTTCAAAACAATCAGCTAAATCAAACAGCATCAGTACAGCCAGCGTGAATGTTTGTAATGTGGTAAACCCATCTGTCAGTCCGTCCCCTCCCAGTCACTTCCTGTCTTGTCCTCTCCTCTTCCTCTGTGTCTCTGCCTCTGACAGGGGGTGATTCCATGGGATTTTGGGGCTTTACTTTGACTGTGTTTAGTCCTGACAGAGGCACAGTCCACCAGAGCTGCTTAATGTGACGATAATGAGATCCTCTCAAGTCAATAGACAGCAGCTTAACTGCACTATCAACACCACTAGATTTTACTGTGTGTGTGTGTGTGTGTGTGTGTGTGTGTGTGTGTGTGTGTGTGTGTGTGTGTGTGTGTGTGTGTGTGTGTGTGTGGCCATATTTACTCACACACGTACTAATAATTATGAATGTAGGCCATCTCAAAGGTGCAAAAAGCAGGGAGAAGATTACATATTGTTGTCAATAGCTTTATAATTTTTTCCCCCCATAGAGACTTTAAACCAAATTTTTTTTAATCAGTTAATCTTAGGCATTTTTTCGCCTTTATTTCTGATAGTCAACACAGAGTGAGAGTGACAGGAAATGTGGGGAGAGACAGAGTTGTGGCATGCAACAGTGGTGTCTGGGCTGGGACTCGAACGGTGGAAGGGGTGGTTGTGTGGTATGCACCTTAACCACGCACCAAATAAATATGAACTGTAATATGCCTCATGAATTGGCCCTGTACCTGCAGCGCTTTATTAAGCAGGTGTTGGACAGTGTTTCCTGTCCAATCCTGAAGATTGTAAATACACCTCTTCAAACTGGCATCTTCCCGGATGTCTTCAAGACAGCTGCTGTAAAACCCTCACTGAAGACGCCGGTCCTGGAGCGTACTGCTCTGACCAGCTATTGGCCGATATCAACCTTCCATTCATTAGCGAGATACTTCAAAAGATAGTTTCAGTGCAGATGAACTCCTTTCTTAAAGAAAACGATATCCTGGAGGGATTTCAGTCAGGCTTTAGAACATACCGCAACACTGACACTGCTCTTACTAAAACAATCAGCGACCTCAGACTAAACGCTGATGAAAATCAGGTCTCAGTTCTTGTCCTCCTAGACCTATGCGCAGCATTTGATACGACTGACCATCGTATCCTAGTCAATCATCTAGAAAAGTCTGACTGTGTGTTACACTTTGTTTTACGTCAGTCTCGGAGACCATGTGTCTGAGAAACATGACATCTGCCTTGTGGCTGCACAAGGGAGCTGCCTGGGTCCACTATTATTCTCCCTGTGAATGCTGCCCGTTGGTGACATCAATAGAGAGCATCAGGTATGTTTCCATAGTGATGCTGATGACACACAACTGTACATCTCTGCTGAACCAAATGATGCCACTCCTGTCTCCGAGGCCTCTGCCCATTGAATGCGTAGACGTTTTGTATACAAGCAGCAACAACAATAAGGAATACCTGCAAAATATTATGTACAATCTATTATCCCATGTATGTTGTTTCATGGGGAACAAAAGAAAGACCCTTATCCTAATTTTGGCTCAGGACCTGGGCAAGATATTGGACCAGTGTCCATAATATATCAGGCTTCTGAGAACAGGAGTGCTGTCTTAGCAGAAAATCTTCCTTTCTCATCCTTTTGAATAAATTACTGAGTAATGCAGTATCAGCAATCCTATTCTGGGTGGTTCAGTGCATACTGGCCCCGATATACTGTCAATTATTTTGACTATCTCACACAAAGTTATGCTTTGGACTTAGAAACACCAGAGACACCATGCCTCATTACTAACTAACAGCTAGTGGCTAATCATCAGTACTGAGCATTTGGAAGAGGGCATACATTTGGTACCCAGTTCAAGTATGATCCAGTATAAGGTACTGTGTACTTTGTGAATCCCATTTTTGGGGGGTAAATCAGCTCTGTTGAATTGAAGCTAATGGTAGAATACACACTAGGTTGTTGGGTGGGCTGTTTTAATGTTTTGTTAGATGTGAAGAAATGTTCAAGTGCAAGGTCACATCGGGTGACGGTGGAGAAGTTGCCACGGATGAATGGGATCTTCTAATTGAAGATCAGAGAAAAACGAGTTCGAAGAAAGAGACTGAGAAACCATTCAACAAAGAGCTGGCTCGAATAAAGCCCACTCAAGAAGAAGCACTGTAGGAAAAAACATTAACTGTGCTGGGATGATGATGAGAGAGTGAATGAAACGAAATCATAAACAAAATGAGAGAATGATGGAGAGTCAGGAAAAGAGCAGTGGGAAGGCCGATGAGTGAGGGAAAGCAGTGAAAACAGTAAGAGAGACAGAGGGACAGGCAGAGAAAGATCTTTATACAGCAGACACATGGTCCATATTGATCACTGAGCCATGTGACACTCCCCAGGGTGTGTAATGGTCTTCTGTAAGTCCTTCTTTGCCTGCAGGCATGCTTGCCTGTCTGTGTGGGTGTCGTCATGCTGTCTGCGTGTCTCACCGTGTTAAGTGTGCAGGGATTGGAAGTGGCGTCTGTGTCTGCACTTGGAATTGTGTTTAACATTTCCCCAGGCAAACAAGCTCAGATGTTAAATGACAATCAAACTGAAATGGGGGAGCGGGGGCTGAAAATCCAGCAGAAAAATTGTATGTTTCTGTGTCTCATTTGGTTCCTCAGCTGGAAGAGGAAGCACCGTTTGACCCTGGCTGTACTGTCACACCGTCAGGGTTTGGGCTTCCATTCCAGTCAGTGCTACGAATGTGTGCATTCAGATACTTTCGTTAAGAGTTTCTACCGAATCATATATTGTTTTACCATCGACATTGCCAACAGTCTATGAGTGATTTTCCTCTGCCCCGCGGGGGTTTACGGTGTCTGGCGCTGTGGGCCCCACCTCAGACACCATCGAGACAACTGCCCATTTACATCATGCAAATGTTCATGTGATGCCTCAATTGTCAAACAGGAAGTATAATATAGCCATGGAGTCGTTGAGTTAGCTGTGGGCTACGGCTTTGCCCCGTTGTCTAAGCCTATATTTGTTAAAAGAATGCCAAATTAGCCATTAGCAGTTCCTCTTTGAGTGTCCCCATGGATGTGCAGACAACTATCAAGGGTGTTCTTTGACACTGAAGAAAACTCGAAAAAATGATGAATATCAGCCTTCAATTTCCGGAAGCATAAGGAGCGTCTTTTTTTTCTTTGATTTCTGCAAAAATCTAAAAATATGTGTATGATGTTGTTGTGTTCAGATTTAACTGAGTTTTAAAGTATCTTAATTGCCTCTGCTGTTTTTTATACTAACCAGTTCTACCTGAGTAAAAAAGGAAAAAGCTCCCAATGCTCTGGGGGAGAGTTACATGGTTAAAAGAGTAGTCATGTTGAACTTGAGCAGAAGGTAGGGTTGTATAGCTAACACAACCTGATATACAGAAAGATTTTTGCTTTGTGTCATTCACGCAAATTTCACCATTTATGTGTTTATCCGCCCCAAACATTGAATGTACCAACCGTACTTTAGCTGTGGCAAACTAGCAAAAGATTCAGTGACTGCGTGTGTGGGAATGCGTCTGTGTGTGTTTGTGTTAAGCCTTCGTGTCAAATTGCATCTTTACGTTTACTTTGTATGCAATCATTCCGCCTCTAAAATTCACTTTGCGCAGGGCTGTACTCTGGCACAGCAGTGCCGTGAGCTAAATGCTATCATAACCATGCTAAGATGCTCACCATTACAGTGTTAAAATGCTGATGTTTAGCAGAGAAACTGTTATGTGTTCAGCATATTAATTTGGTGTGATAGTTTACTAAAGTTTGCTAATTATCACTAAACACGAAGGACAGCCATAGGCTGGAAATGGAGATAATGCCAGTTAGTTTTCCCATTCCTGGCCAAGACATTTCAAAAACCGCTGGTCGAATTTCTATGAAATTTGCTTTGCACATTCATGGTCCTCAAAGGATGATTCCTTGCGTTTTTAAACTTCCTAACCTTTCCTCTAGCACTACTGTCAGGCCAGATTTTCCACACGAATTAAGTTCTAATCATAAATCAGCCATGGAATATACTGAGCACATTCATGCCTCCATTTTGGACTCGTCTGCCGACTTTTTTGAGCTAATCAAAAATGTCAATTTTGAACTAAGGATGTCGCATAATCTAACAGAAGATTGTCAGAAAATTTAATCGGCACATTGTTGCTCCAAACTATCCATGTGTAAATAAACGACGCAACAATGGCAATACGTGTAAAATATAACCACATTAGAAAAAGAAAAAAAAATCACACTAGCTAGAAGCAGAGCGGATGCTGGCTTGTTTTCAGGAATGTGCATATAGCTGTGTGTGTGTGCAGTGGCTCTGACAGATGTGTTAGCCATCGTAGAGATAACCTTAATACCTGGTGAGAAAGCTGTTGCTAAGTAACCATGGACTGTCAGCGTACCTCTGACTGTGGCAGTTGAAATGCTTCCACGCTGCACTTTGACCTGTTCTGTTGGAGCTCAGTGGTGAAGTTTTTAATCAGAATTTGGTTGGAATAAAAGTGCTTCGGGAAGAAATGGTTGAGTGAAATGCCAGCCATGAACACGTGGAGCCCGAAGCACTTTAGATGTGCTCGATGGTCAGTTCTACTAATAGAAAAACCGTGATTGATAAACGTGTCCCTCATTTCCTCGTCTGTGTGAGGCTTCTGTTCTGCTGTGGGTGACACAGAGACATCTCATCAGACTAATTATCAATGTTACAATGACAGTAACATAGTTGTTTACAGGAGGTCACTGGTCTGCTTCCAGCAGAAGGATTTGTTATTGTGCAGTTAAAAGGCACATTTTTCTGTTTTCTGGTCACATAAATGACTGTCATTAATCATATACAGTGTTAAAAAGCGACCGAAATGACTGGACAACATGGATATGCTGAATTTGACACATCTGTTTTAAAGATGAATGACTGCATCATGTTTCTTTTACTTTGAATGATGCTTTTTCGTTATTCTGCCCTCCCTTAAGTGTGTCTTGGAATTTTTATGTTATCCTTGAGGCATCTAGGGATTTTAGGGGAAACTCAATACCACCCTCGCCCTGACTGCTCAGACGTAGCTTAGTCCTAACACATCGAGGCCAACGAGATGCCATGTTTGACCTCTCAGCTCTGCGTTCGGCTCAGCTAATCACCGCTGCACTGCCTCATCCTGTCTCTCAGTGACGTGAGATGTCCCACTCTGATCTTATGGTGGTGAAGTTTCAGTGGGGCCAGCCTGTTGGAGAAAATGATGGTAGATAATAAGAGTGCAGCTCGCTGTCCTGTTCCAGCAGGAGTTCAGTCGAGGAGCACTCTTGTATCCATGGAGACAGCCTCCCGTGGTAAGATGAGTGTGTGTGGTCAAAGCAGGGGTTAGAGTTTCACCGTGTGTAAAATGGCAGGTTAGAATGGAAACAAACCCATTGTCCTAGTAAAAGCCTACAGTGTACAGTAGAGTGCAACACACACTACTACCACTACCACCACACATGTTATCCGGTTCACTTTTCCTGTACATTTCAAGACACACAGTGGGATCCAAACGTGACTGAGACCACTTTCCCTTTCAAGTGAATGCTTTTTTAGGCATAGCATTTCAGACAGAAGACAGAGGTTTTCACATGCTGACCACTGAATGGGTGTCATAGTCACTCAGTCAAGTCTGAAGCCAACTGACAACCTGACAGATGTCTCAATGTCCACAGTCTCGGTGTTAGAAAGACAGACAGTGAATAGATTTTATTCTGAGCTGAGGACGAAGCCACAATGTGGAACATCTGGATGTCAGAGATCGCCGTCTCTGTCCTCGTACTGATGACTGACTGGTCATAAAAGAGGTAACGTTAGTAAAGACCGGTCCTGGGGGACAAACTAATGTCTAACCGGGATTTTAATCTTCTGCACTTTAATGCACTCTGATGTGGTCTCTGATGCGGACTCTGTGAATGAGGAGCTTGGGCTCTGTGTCAGAAGCTGCTTCAGACTCGGCAGTAGGAGACAGAGAGAAACTCAGGTTCTGTTGGAGAAAAGCTGCCAGTGAGCAGGTGAGATTTTTAAAGACAGTTAAAGTTACGAAACCCAGAGTTTCCCTCAACTCAGGCTTAACAGAGCCAGAGTTTTCGCTAAACCCGCTTTCTGGAATATTCCCCTGATAACTAAAAAAAACCCTGAAAAATATCAAGTTTTTTCATCAACTAAAACAAGACTAAAATGTTGATGGTTTTCTTTGACTGAGAATTTGAATAAAAAGGGACTAAAAATAAAAAAGGGTGATGTCGACTAAATATGATTAACATGGACCTTTGTCCTCAGGACTAAGGACTAACACTAGATCTAAAAATAACTGACAAAATCAACACTATAAACATACCTGCTAAACATCAGCATGTTAGCATTCCTGTCTAATATACAGTGTTCTTATATTCCTGTCCGTGTGTGTGTGTGTGTGTGTGTGTGTGTGTGTGTGTGTGTGTGTGTGTGTGTGTGTGTGTGTGTGTGTGTACACAACAAAGTGCACAGGATGACGAGTAGTGATTAGTTCCGAGCTGCCGATCCATATTTGCTCAGCTGCGTGCACAGTCACTATATATGTGACTTCAGAAGCATGTGAACAGGAAGTGGGGTGATTGAATTAGACAGGAGAAACTTTCCAAATGAAAACAGGACCTTCAGAGAGGAAAAGACAGAGATGGATTGGAAGTAAAGTAAAGGCAGAAGCTGGGACAGGAAGTGATTATGGACAAACCAATAAATGCAGGCAGACTGTGATGCACTGCATTATTGCTGTCTTGTTTAACAATAATATGAATCTGCATCAACATGTGATTAATGAGTGACGACAGCTTGATTTATTGACGTTTTCATCTGTGTCCATTTGTGAAACTTAACAGTACTTTCATAGTTGTTCAGGGTTGAATTGTATTTACACAATTAAAAACTTGAACTAAACTGAAAGTGAAAAAGGGACAAACTGTGGCAGTGCTTTTCACCTATAGCTGCTTAACTGATGGTTGGACAATCATAGCTTAGCAACCATAGCTAGGCATGGCAGCCCTGGCAGAATGTAGATTTCTCCACATGTTGAGGCGCTGTGAATGGGGCTGCTGCAACAAGAGAGATACTCAGCATTTACAGAGTCTGGAGCGTGATGTCTAATTTTAGCCTTTCTATATCCACAAATACAGAAAATGTAAGGAATGGTTAAAACAGCGTGTTCATCTGCA
This sequence comes from Xiphias gladius, assembly GCF_016859285.1. Classification (NCBI taxonomy): domain Eukaryota; kingdom Metazoa; phylum Chordata; class Actinopteri; order Istiophoriformes; family Xiphiidae; genus Xiphias; species Xiphias gladius. Next base: position 372,578 of record NC_053402.1, on the reverse strand, counting down.
AACCTCATACGAATTTGTTACCAAATCCGGTGACTACATTAGTTTGTGGTAATATGTAGGGGTTCCCCAATGTGTAGAAGCTGGCCTTTTTTCCTTTGTGTTTTCTGGTGATTTTATTTTTTGTTCGACAAAATTAACTTTCGCTCATCCCTCTTTGACCATGAAAAAAAGCCACCTTGTATTTCATTTTAATTTTTGTATCTTAAAACGAAAATCAAAAAACGTTTTTTTGTCAATGAAAGGAAAATCGAATGAGCAAAAGATACACGGACAATATGAAGAATCATTTCTCATGCTGTGATTGGTCGCGCTGATGGGGAATTCCTGTCATAGTCGTCGTAATATATTTAGTAGATTATGTGATATTTCTCAGTGAAGATGATTGTAGTGCAGCTGAAAAGACTTTAACATTTAAAAACTGGACTGAACTGCAGACATACACACACACACAGACAAACTCTGACCAATGGACTGACATTTAAGCAAAGACCTGTGCCGCTTTGTGTCTCGGCTGTTGTTTCAGGACCATGGACAGCGCTGTTTGTTTTGTTGATAGACATACAGAACACGTCAGTCGGTCCTTAGCCTGCTAGCGATCCACAGACAGGAGGGAAACGACAGGGAAGCGAAGGGACAGTCAACGAGAGAGAGGGTGCACAATGTAAACAGCTGTTCTTACGCGCCTCCCCCTGCTGATTTCTAATGGTGATTATTGTGAGAGCTCTGATCATCCAATGCAAATTGATAATGCTTTGTTTGTGATGTCAGTTTAGTTTTGTTTAGTTTAATTTTAACATAGCACATTAACAGAAAACGTTAATGATACGATTAATAATACTAATAACAATACAGTAACACATTTTTATTATTAATAGGCTAATTATCATTATTATTATTATTACACAACAATGGTAATAGCCTAATAATAATAACAACAGCCTATAATAGCGTAATTACTTGTAATATGTGTGCTGTTTCACTGGCTAAACTGAAGGAGAGACAGCACTATCGCCCGCACAATACACCGCACAATAATGCACAATACTGAGTTGACGATGAAAGTCAAAAGCAGCTTTGCTTCAAACACTGACTTAAAAGACAAAATCATGTTTAACACAAAATATTGCACATAAACTAAGCCATTAAGATTAGTTTTGAAAGTGCAATGAAATATCTTAATATAAGCAGAAAAAATATTTTGTCTCAGGAAGGGCCGTAGGACTACAAAAATAATTCATGTCCTTTCCGGTAATGAAATGGACAGGCCGACTGTCAGACCATCTCTTTGGCAGTATACTTGGAGACGGCTGCTGTGCACCGGGACCATCTTCCAGTCTTCCGTTCGTACTTGGTGCTTTTTGCAAAAGCTCAGATGATAGATGGCCGTCTCGGATCTTTGCCAACCACAGCTCCCCTCGCGCCAGCTTAGAGGCCTCAGCAGGGTGGTGGACAGGCAAATGTACGTGCAGGTGGTGGTTTCAGACTCCTTCCCCGGTACAACTGTCGTGCAAAGCTTGAACATTGCCTGCGTGATATTCCGTGGACTCGCCTTTTACATCTGGTTTAAAACCAAAATATTGCCACGACGTAACATTTTTCTTTGGGCACCAACTCCATCTTTGGTCGCAAATGCATTGTATGATGGTTTCCCAGGTGTCATATCCCGTGATAATAAAACGATGATAATAATAATAGCCTAACAATAATAATAATCATAATGATAATGATAACAACAACAACAACATAATAGACTGTATTTGTTAAGCTATTGTGGCCGCACATAGGGCAGAAAATACCAGCCTCAAAGGAAAGGCTGGCTACAGAGCATCAGGCAGATTAGCCACTGATGTTGGGAGAGAGACAAAGGGGAAGGAAAGATAGAAGGGGAGGGAGGACAGGAGAGAAATTGATGGGAGGAAGGATATAAGGTGGGAGGAGGGAAATCAGAGAGAAAAGGAGGCAGATACGGAGGAGAAGAAGACAAGAGAGGAAATGGGAGTAATTGATCAGGTAATAGAATAAGAAAGATGGGTTGGTCAGTTGGCTTCATCTGGGAGTCAGTTTGTCGCACACACTCCTTCCCTCCTCCATCCTGTGTTGTTCTCTTGCACTCTGATCCTCCCTCCACTGTTGGAGGCCTCAGAAACAGATGTGCCAGGATCACACATGTGTGAGGGAGCACACAGAAGTGCTTCTCAGTGTTTGTGCTCTCTTATTGTGTGTGTGTGTGTGTGTGTGTGTGTGTGTGTGTGTGTGTGTGTGTGTGTGTGTGTGTGTGTGTGTGTGCGGAGAGTTAGCGAGGGTATGATGTATTTATTTATAGTTAATGTATTCAGCTGGCTGCACCTCTGACTTCCTGTGGCGCACTCCGAACAATGCTCATCTGTCTGTGCGTGTGTGTGCACGTGCACGTTGTTGTGTGTATTGGCTGCACACAGTTTTTGCTTGTTCACGTGTTTATGATGTTGTTGTGTTTACATGTTCAACATTGCATGCACCAGTGATTCAAACTCTGTGGTTTGCGTGTTGCGATGCATCCGTCATGTGACGTCGTCCAGTCTGACAGCCTACAATTATTGACTGTCGCTTTGCCATAATGCAGCTGTCAATCAATGAAATTGCGTGGACTCAGTTAGGTAGCGTATGAGAGAGGCATTGTGGTTATCATTTCTCATGTATTTTAGTCTAATCTGTAGTCTATTCAGTCTTTAAAATTACTTTGAAATGTCTCTAAAACATAAAGTTTTGCTGTGTGGACACCACGAGTCTCTGCACATACGCACGGCGAGAAAAGTATGAAATCCACAAAACAGAAAAACTAGAATAGTACTTTTGGTTTTGTTTTTGTTTATAAGATTACCCTGTTTTAGATGAAAACAGGAAAAAATAAAATCCTGACCCACTTTTCCGTTTTTTTGTTTGCCACATTTACGGAACTGAAGTAAGCGAATGAATGAGTGATACACGGACCCGTCTCTCACATCAGTGGAGGCCTTTTAAGCTGAAAAGTCTCGAAAGAAAAAAAACACATTTTCCAACTTTTCCTAAAACTAGATCCAAATTGTAACAACTGACAAAATATAAATATTAAATCAACAACCACTTACTGACTTTTTTCAGAGCTTTCAGCCACACTCTGCTGTGTGCGTGTGTGTTACTTCACGCACCTGCAGCCTCGTGGCGCTTCACCTAATCCCTCAAAGACTTGACCCAGTGTGACTTGGATTGTTCCTCGTGTGCGTCGCTTTGATCAAAAGCCAGTACGTGTAAATGTAAAGACATGAGACCGACATGAACTTGAATCTTTTTTTTAAAGTTATTTTAAATGCATTTGGTACATACGTATTCAATATTGTAATTACACACTTAAAGATTTCTTTAAAAAAGACAAACAGATAGATGACATGAAGGAATCGTACAGTGTATCAATCTTTACTTTTTGACGCATATCATGTTCCCAATATGATCTGTAGCCATTCTTCACCGACTGCTACGGCACTCAGTTATACCTTACATAACACAGTTACAGAAGGGCCACGTTTTTGACTCTTCACAAATCAGTGCACAAGTTTTTTTTAAGCAGTGTTGGACTGGAATAATCTACAACAAAAACTTCAACTACAATCACTCATTTGTATCATGAGTGCTTCTGTGGATCTGTGGCGTCTCACTGCTCTGTGTTTTGGTTTCCTGTCTATGATTAGAATTATACTGCCTTCTGTTTTAATGGCTAAGTGCTCCCTTTTGCTTCATGCTATTGGAGAGACGTTTGAATGCACAATTAGCGCGTTTACTACCAGCATCCCACAAGGGTTGACGGCGAGGAGAGATAATCTATACTTACAGTATATTATCTAGCAGAGATGGGACAGACGCCACGCCGCTTCCTTAAACACAGCGGTGATCTTAAACAGCCAGTGGCACGGTAGACCATCTGGTGCCTGTCCCAGAAATCTGTAATGTGTCAGTGTACAGCCACAACCAGTCTCCTCTCCTGTCACAGAATCCCTACAGCTGGACTCAGCTCTGTTTAAAGTCAGATCATTGGCCATCAAATCCTGATTGGTTTATGATCTGATATTGAAAAGAATTTGCATGTTTTTAGTTGAGACCTGGCTAAACAGCACTACTGGTGAAGCAACACTGATGGAGGCTCGTTTTCAAATCTATGATTTTCATCAGTCAGTCAGACAAAGCATGGAAGGAGGAGGGATTGCAGCCATTTTCTCTACACGGTCTGTGTGTAATGATGTAGACCGGGGTGAATTTACTGCATTTGAATATCTTGATTTTCCACACAGATATCCATCACTGTTTCCTCAGGAATTCTCAGATCCGATCTCACTTGGTATCACTACATATGATTAATCCTGAATGGAGACCTGAATATTCATATTAATAAAGATAATGTATATGAAGCCACTCATCAGCCTAGTAACACTCTAGACATGGAAATAACAACAGGGTTAAACATTGATAATGTTTCGGTAATAGAATGACCTTTATCTGACCATCACTGTGTGTTTTTCGATGCCGACCTAATCTTCATAAAGACTAAAAGGGAAATTTTGGGTCAAACGTGATTAGGAGATGGCAAGGCAGAGGCAAAGTTCTCCAGTATTATGTGATCTGCCAGAATCGCCTCATGGTTAAGCAATAACAGTGTTAAAGAGATTAAGAGAATCTGTCGGGCAGAAGAAAGAAAATGGAGGGAAAACTGGGCTCACAGTACAAAGACGCCATGACTGCCTATAACAAAGCAATACGTCTAGCAAGAAAGGATTACTTCTCCAGGATTATTACAGAGAATGCGGGAAACTCCATTGTGAATTTGCTACTATTCTCCTCCCTTGTTTGATTAAATAAAACTTTAGAATCTGGAGTGACAGGTCATGTAATGTACCTCTTATGTTGCTGCTTATTAAAAAAAATATAACTTTTGGAAGTAGTTAAAAAACAAACAGCCTCCCTTGCATGTTATTTCAAAAGCACAATGGAAAGCATTCACATCTTTTCAATTCAAGCAATCAGTTGTTAGTGCTTTTTGGACTTGTGTGTAGAATGTAGAATCAGGGTGTGCTTTAAGTCAGATACTTTGCTAGCTGCTTAGCGTAGTAGATTTGTCTTGGTCTTGGTGTTATTTTAGAGTCAGATCTAAGCTTCAAGTCGCACACGAACAAGGTGATGAAAACATCATTTTGACACCTTCGACAGTCGGCTAAAGAACGAGCATTTATAAATCAGAAAGATGCTGAAAAGCTGATGCCTTTATTTCCAGCTGACTCGATCACTGAAATGCACTTTTTATGTGCCCCCCCCCCCCAAAAAAAAAAAAAAAGCACTGAAAGACTTCAGCTCATTCAAAACTCTGCAGCTTGGCTATGAACCAGAACCAAGAGGAGAGAGCACACGAGACCAGCTTTAGCTGCTCTGCACTGGTTTCCTGTCACATGTAGAATTGACTTTAAGGTCCTCCTCCTTATATACAAAGCCCTTAACAGGCTAGGACCGTGCTACGTTGCTGTAACTCCTTTGTTAACTATTTGCCTTCAAGAACACTGCGATCATCCGCTGCTGGTTTATTGCAGGTTCCCAGCAACAGCTGAAAAAGAATCAGGGATGCAGCCTCCGTCAGCTCCGCCTAAAAAGCTCTGGATCACACTACCAATAGATCTGAGGGAGGCCAGCTCGCTAACTATTTTTAAAAGAGAGATAAAAACGTGTCTCTTAACTTCAGCCTGTAACCAGCTATGACTTTCCTTTTTTGCACTTTGCTTCGCTCACTGCTGCACTTCTTCTAAAACGTTGTATTCTACTGGATTTTATGCTTTCTATGAATTCTATTTTTAACCTTATTTTTTATTTATTTTAATATTATTATTATTATTATTATTATAAAGTGGATTTTATTTTCCATCATATGTTATGCATTCTTTGTCGTCTATTTTCGTCTTTATTTTATATTTTATTTCAGTTTTTATGATCAAGTGGGTTTTATTTTCCTAATAATGGCATTTTATTGCTGTTTTTCTGCTCATTCTATGTGAAGCACTGGGTGCATGTAATTTCTTTACTTTAAAGCACTTTGAGCTGCATTTCTTGTATAAAATGTGCTATAAAAATAAAGTTTGTTATCATTAGTATTATTATTATTGCAATAACTAATGAGTTAACAGTGGTAATGCGCTGACTCTATTTCACGGGTTTGAGCTCAGCTGATGAACGTCTGAATAGCCCTTATGAATTTGTTGACTCGGAGTCTCACTGGAGGAAGCAGATGCTGTTTTAGACAGTCCATCTGGAAATAAGGATGTCACACTCTCACACTGTCAGCACTCTCATTACGGTAATGTGGACGTATTTGTGTGTGGGTGTGTGTGTGTGTGTGTGTACATTTGTGTGCATGTGTGTGGTTCTGAATGCTTGTGTTTTGGATGTGCGTACAGCACACTTCTCCATGTGTAGGAAGAGCTGGAGGATGCTTGTTGCCTAGCAACCATCTCTATGCAACCCAGTGCTCCCTTGTTGTGTGTCTGTGTGTATGTGTGGAATGAAGGAAGCAGAGTAAGGCTGCAGGCTGAGGGGTTGCAGCAACATCATGCAATCAGTATTTTCCCAGAGTTCTGCTTAGGCAGTAATTCGGGGGGGGGGGGCAGTGTGCGCATCTGGATATACTGTGCATGTGTGTGTGCGCGTGTGTGTGTGTGTGTGTGTGTGTGTTGGAAGCAGGTGCAAAATAAAACTACCAGCAGATGCAGCACATAATCCACAACTCTTTACCAATTGCTTCAAAGTTGGTTTTATTGTGATATTGCATTTAAAGCCCCAACCCATCCATAATCCACATTTTAAAATATAAAATAAAATTTGTATCAATGGGTTTTACTTGTCACACCACATAAAGTTGACTGGGAGCATTAGTTCAACTCACTGCGTGTCATGCAGTCACCTCTTTTTGCAGGAGCAAGACTTAATGATGAGGAAATATGTCAGCCAGTATTAGCAGTGCTTTAAAATATACACACAAGTGGTGACACTGACCGGTCACTGTCCTTACCATGACAAAGCACATTACACTGCAGAGGCTACAGTTGTGTATCTAAACTGCTGAGACAATGGTGTTCAGGCAATGGGAAAACACTGGATTCATAGTATGTACCAGTTTCAGAGAAAAAGTCAGATTGCTGTATGTTCTACAGTAGCTTGGGAGGCCTTTACCTGGATAGAGGACTCTGCAGAAAACCAGTCCTCTGGGCCCAGTTAATGGATGCGTACAAAGTGGTGAGTTCTGTAGGACACATTTTAAGTACTATACATTATAAATAAAACACTGTAACTTAGTTATATTCCTCAAGCTTTCAGTTTTGGTTGATTTGGCAACAACCGTTTCCTTTGACTGCTTCACAACAAAGGTCAGTCTGTGCTTTGCCAGTTGAATGCTTTTAATGTGAAACAGCAGCAGCAGGAAATGTATGGTTGGGTTTGCATCACTTCATACGAGTCGAATACAACTGTAGGAGAATGAACACTGAACAGTGAGGCTGATATCAGCGAGATACAGTTACAAACAGTGCCACTGGATTACATGCTGCATGGTTTCCCTTTGAATTTGGATCCAGCGTGAGAATGGTGGACGCTAGTAACGGTGAAAACTGCTATATAATGGATGGCAACAGAAAGTGAACATAAATGGGAAGGATAAATCATTATTATCCCACAGTCTCATACTGAATTCAAATCATCTTCTAGTATAAAAGGGTCCTATATTCAAAAGTTATTATTTTATAGATTTTAGCTCGTACCACCAATCCCTCTCTGCCGGGTAGTTTGACCTGTTTTCATCTGTGGTGGCTTCTTGGATGGAAACAGCAACAGATGTGGAACCGGCACCAAAGTTAACCCAGTTCCCGCCGCTACGCCATTCCTGGCTGTATTCGCTCTTTGGCGGGACACTGAGTTCCAGCAGTGCTGCACATTTGATCTATCAGCCCAGTCTCTGAGTCTCTCTAAATGTTTTCTAAAAGTTGGCGGGCAAAGTCTTTGACAGCTACAGCTGCGATTAACATGATGCCAACCAACATGTTGGCTCAGGAAACAGGAAGGTGAGAATATGTACACATGTTGTCAAGTGTATGCTCAGCAATACGTTGTCCTATGTGCATTTTAATGTGTACGTATAACTCTAATTGTGAAGGATTACATCAAAATATGGGACAGTGGGTGTGTCACTGCTTAAGTGTGTGTACGTTTGTGTGTGTATGTGGGTGTGAGCTGTGAGCAGACGGTGTGTGTGTGCGCGCTACCTGCTCAGAACGCTCCGACAAGGAAGTGGTGGAGGAGGAGGGAGGAAGCAGAGAGGGTCAATGAGGATCAAATAGCTCCTGCAGTTACCATGCTGACACACACACACACACACACACACACACACACACACACACACAGATGCAGATAAATGTAGATTAACTGTTCATGCTATTTAGTTATATCGAGACGTCAGAGTTGTGCACTTGTTCACAAACCACTGTAATGTGGGTGTATTTGGTTTGGATTCCAGCTGCCTGTCACCGTGTATGTGTATACACTCATGATACAGCACTTTCAGGCCGATTAACTGTGTGTGTACATCTGGCAGGCAGAGGATGACGTTGGCAGCACTCCCATTCTTAGCTTCTGTCCTTATTTGATGACACGGGGGAGGCCGTGTCCTTTTATGATGTCAGAAAATAAGAGGGAGGTCGCTGAGTACATGGAGTCCAAAGCAAAACAAGTACTAAGCACACACACACACACACACGAGCACACGGGCATGAAGGAGAGAGATGTCTCCACATGAACCAGCTGACTGTGTGTGTATCATAGAGCTGGATGCACAACCTTCCGCACATAGAAGTCTCTTTCATTTTCTGCATGGACAGTGGTAGGTGATTTGATGGATATCATGCATGAATATCTCCGGGTTGAATCATCGGTACAAAAGATCAACATCTGTGGCAGGAAAAATCTGGATCTTTGATTAAAAAAAGTATAAGTCTGTGGACATAAAAATATCAGGAAGTGGTCAAATATGAATTAACTGTGAGAAACATACAAACCACAGAACTTGGCACTTTTCTAGAAACATTCTGCAATTCAGATAAGTTCCCTTTTAAATTTTGGATGAATTTTGGCAACTACTTCATATGTCACAATGCTAAATGTATTTTTTTTCCTGGCGAGTGAATCTCTATATAAAGCCCACAGCTTCTAACTTTGTCCATTTTACGTTGTACATCTTTGTTTTTTTTAAGGCCTGGAAAAAAGGTGACACAGGCTAGTTCACGTGGAGATGCAAAAAGGACAACTTTTTTTTCGAATCAGTGTATTAAACCATTGAGTGGTGAAAAGCTTGAGGGGACTGTTGGAAAATAACAAAAATGTTAAGCACGCAATAACTTTTGTCTTGTCCAGTTGGGGGCAGCAGAAACAAGCTGTGAACACAACATGGACAGATCATCTATCACCTCTTTAGGTGATATAGCAAACTCGTTAGCAAACAGTTACCTATCTACTCCGTATCCAGGAGATACGCAAACATTTGTGTTTCTGGCCACCTGGCGAATGTAAGTCCGATATTCACTCACCTTTCAACTCCATTTTGGTTTCCACCAACTTCATCAGGGAAATATCTGACTCTTACTACATTATTACACAAGTACACGGTAGTCATTACTACATTATTACATGAGTTCTCAATAGTCATTACTAGATCATTACATGAGTACTAAGCAGTCATTACTACATTATTACATGAGTACTCGGTAGTCATTACTGCATCATTACATGAGTACTCGGTAGTCATTACTACATCATTACATGAGTACTCGGTAGTCATTACTGCATCATTACATGAGTACTCTGTGGTCATTACTGCATCATTACATTAGTACTCAATAGTCATTACTGCATCATTACATGAGTACTAAGCAGTCATTACTACATTATTATATGAGTACTCAACAGTCATTACTACATCATTACATGAGTACTCAATAGTCATTACTACATTATTACATGAGTACTCGGTAGTCATTACTGCATCATTACATGAGTACTAAGCAGTCATTACCACATCATTACATGAGTACTCAGTAGTCATTACTGCATCATTACATGAGTACTAAGCAGTCATTACTACATTATTACATGAGTACTCAGTAGTCATTACTGCATCATTACATGAGTACTAAGCAGTCATTACTACATTATTACATGAGTACTCAGTAGTCATTACTGCATCATTACATGAGTACTAAGCAGTCATTACTACATTATTACATGAGTTCTCAATAGTCATTACTAGATCATTACATGGGTACTCTGTGGTCATTACTGCATCATTACATGAGTACTCAATAGTCATTACTACATTATTACATGAGTACTCAGTAGTCATTACTGCATCATTACATGAGTACTCGGTAGTCATTACTGCATCATTACATGAGTACTCTGTGGTCATTACTGCATCATTACATGAGTACTCGGTAGTCATTACTGCATCATTACATGAGTACTAAGCAGTCATTACTGCATCATTACATGAGTACACAGTGGTTATTACTGCATCATTACAGGAGGACTCGGTAGTCATTACTACATCATTACATGAGTACTCGGTAGTCATTACTGCATCATTACATGAGTACTCTGTGGTCATTACTGCATCATTACATGAGTACTCGGTAGTCATTACTGCATCATTACATGAGTACTAAGCAGTCATTACTGCATCATTACATGAGTACACAGTGGTTATTACTGCATCATTACAGGAGGACTCGGTAGTCATTACTACATCATTACATGAGTACTCGGTAGTCATTACTGCATCATTACATGAGTACTCTGTGGTCATTACTGCATCATTACATGAGTACTCTGTGGTCATTACTGCATCATTACATGAGTACTCGGTAGTCATTACTGCATCATTACATGAGTACTAAGCAGTCATTACTGCATCATTACATGAGTACACAGTGGTTATTACTGCATCATTACAGGAGGACTCGGTAGTCATTACTACATCATTACATGAGTACTCGGTAGTCATTACTGCATCATTACATGAGTACTCGGCAGTCATTACTGCATTATTACATGAGCACTCTGTGGTCATTACTGCATCATTACATGAGTACTCGGTAGTCATTACTGCATTATTACATGAGTACTCGGTAGTCATTACTGCATCATTACATGAGTACTCGGTAGTCATTACTGCATCATTACATGAGTACTCTGTGGTCATTACTGCATCATTACATGAGTACTCGGTGGTCATTACTGCATCATTACATTAGTACTCAATAGTCATTACTGCATCATTACATGAGTACTCGGTGGTCATTACTGCATCATTACATGAGTACTCAGTAGTCATTACTGCATCATTACATGAGTACTAAGCAGTCATTACTACATTATTACATGAGTTCTCAATAGTCATTACTAGATCATTACATGGGTACTCTGTGGTCATTACTGCATCATTACATGAGTACTCAATAGTCATTACTACATTATTACATGAGTACTCAGTAGTCATTACTGCATCATTACATGAGTACTCGGTAGTCATTACTGCATCATTACATGAGTACTCTGTGGTCATTACTGCATCATTACATGAGTACTCGGTGGTCATTACTGCATCATTACATTAGTACTCGGTAGTCATTACTGCATCATTACATGAGTACTCTGTGGTCATTACTGCATCATTACATGAGTACTCAGTAGTCATTACTGCATCATTACATGAGTACTAAGCAGTCATTACTACATTATTACATGAGTTCTCAATAGTCATTACTAGATCATTACATGGGTACTCTGTGGTCATTACTGCATCATTACATGAGTACTCAATAGTCATTACTACATTATTACATGAGTACTCGGTAGTCATTACTGCATCATTACATGAGTACTCGGTAGTCATTACTGCATCATTACATGAGTACTCGGTAGTCATTACTACATCATTACATGAGTACTCGGTAGTCATTACTGCATCATTACATGAGTACTCTGTGGTCATTACTGCATCATTACATGAGTACTAAGCAGTCATTACTACATCATTACATGAGTACTCGGTAGTCATTACTGCATCATTACATGAGTACTCTGTGGTCATTACTGCATCATTACATTAGTACTCGGTAGTCATTACTACATTATTACATGAGTACTCGGTAGTCATTACTGCATCATTACATGAGTACTCGGTAGTCATTACTACATCATTACATGAGTACTCGGTAGTCATTACTGCATCATTACATTAGTACTCAATAGTCATTACAACATCATTACATGAGTACTCGGTAGTCATTACTGCATCATTACATGAGTACTCGGTAGTCATTACTACATCATTACATGAGTACTCGGTAGTCATTACTGCATCATTACATGAGTACTCGGTGGTCATTACTGCATCATTACATTAGTACTCAATAGTCATTACAACATCATTACATGAGTACTCGGTAGTCATTACTGCATCATTACATGAGTACTCTGTGGTCATTACTGCATCATTACATTAGTACTCAATAGTCATTACAACATCATTACATGAGTACTCGGTAGTCATTACTGCATTATTACATGAGTACTCTGTGGTCATTACTGCATCATTACATGAGTACACAGTGGTTATTACTGCATCATTACATTAGTACTCGGTGGTCATTACTACATTATTACATGAGTACTCGGTAGTCATTACTGCATCATTACATGAGTACTCGGTGGTCATTACTACATCATTACATGAGTACTCGGTAGTCATTACTGCATTATTACATGAGCACTCTGTGGTCATTACTGCATCATTACATTAGTACTCAATAGTCATTACAACATCATTACATGAGTACTCAGCAGTCATTACTGCATTATTACATGAGTACTCGGTAGTCATTACTGCATCATTACATGAGTACTCGGTGGTCATTACTACATCATTACATGAGTACTCGGTAGTCATTACTGCATTATTACATGAGCACTCTGTGGTCATTACTGCATCATTACATTAGTACTCAATAGTCATTACAACATCATTACATGAGTACTCGGTAGTCATTACTGCATTATTACATGAGTACTCTGTGGTCATTACTGCATCATTACATGAGTACTCTGTGGTCATTACTGCATCATTACATGAGTACTCGGTGGTCATTACTGCATCATTACATTAGTACTCGGTAGTCATTACTACATCATTACATGAGTACTCGGTAGTCATTACTGCATCATTACATGAGTACTCGGTGGTCATTACTACATCATTACATGAGTACTCGGTAGTCATTACTGCATTATTACATGAGCACTCTGTGGTCATTACTGCATCATTACATTAGTACTCAATAGTCATTACAACATCATTACATGAGTACTCGGTAGTCATTACTGCATCATTACATGAGTACTCTGTGGTCATTACTGCATCATTACATTAGTACTCAATAGTCATTACAACATCATTACATGAGTACTCGGTAGTCATTACTGCATTATTACATGAGTACTCTGTGGTCATTACTGCATCATTACATGAGTACTCTGTGGTCATTACTGCATCATTACATGAGTACACAGTGGTTATTACTGCATCATTACATTAGTACTCGGTGGTCATTACTACATTATTACATGAGTACTCGGTAGTCATTACTGCATCATTACATGAGTACTCGGTGGTCATTACTACATCATTACATGAGTACTCGGTAGTCATTACTGCATTATTACATGAGCACTCTGTGGTCATTACTGCATCATTACATTAGTACTCAATAGTCATTACAACATCATTACATGAGTACTCAGCAGTCATTACTGCATTATTACATGAGTACTCGGTAGTCATTACTGCATCATTACATGAGTACTCGGTGGTCATTACTACATCATTACATGAGTACTCGGTAGTCATTACTGCATTATTACATGAGCACTCTGTGGTCATTACTGCATCATTACATTAGTACTCAATAGTCATTACAACATCATTACATGAGTACTCGGTAGTCATTACTGCATTATTACATGAGTACTCTGTGGTCATTACTGCATCATTACATGAGTACTCTGTGGTCATTACTGCATCATTACATGAGTACTCGGTGGTCATTACTGCATCATTACATTAGTACTCGGTAGTCATTACTACATCATTACATGAGTACTCGGTAGTCATTACTGCATCATTACATGAGTACTCGGTGGTCATTACTACATCATTACATGAGTACTCGGTAGTCATTACTGCATTATTACATGAGCACTCTGTGGTCATTACTGCATCATTACATTAGTACTCAATAGTCATTACAACATCATTACATGAGTACTCGGTAGTCATTACTGCATTATTACATGAGTACTCTGTGGTCATTACTGCATCATTACATGAGTACTCGGTGGTCATTACTGCATCATTACATTAGTACTCAGTAGCCATTACTTCATTAACAATTAATTCATTTTGATCTCAACTACAAACCTGTAAAGTTTTGTGACTGTATCTTGCACAGGTGTGATGCTATCATGGTGATAAAATCACCAATCCTGCATCAAGGACCACATTTTTGCCACGATAACAGACACAGACACACAAGGTGAACACAATACCAGCCATGCTGTCACCTCTGTTAAAAAGGTTCCAAAGACCTGAGGGAAGCTGCAAATTCAGGTGATAATAAGATGCCGGCTTTACAATCCTGATGGACAAAACCTGACTTCTTAGAAAAAAGATGAAATAATTAAAGCTTGAGTATTTCTATTGTAAGGTAAAATGATATGGTAAATTAATATAGGTAAGACTCAACTTTGCAATGGATACAGGGTATAGGATCAATAGGATAACAAAGGTCAAAAGACAATTGCAAAAATCTCTTTTTGCCAGTTTTTGTCTGCTCAAAGGGACATTTCTGGGGTTTATGGTTTAAACTAGAGTTGGAAGAGATTAAACCAATATGAGAGTGTAGATTTACAACATTCCTGACTTGATTCTTCTGGGTAACGTTCAAAAGCAAAGAGTCTACCTTCATAATGCAGGATGAATGCACAAAGACAGACACTGCTACAATTCCTGCCAAAGTCATGCTACAATTGAGGAACAGAGAGGAGAAGGCTTGCATGGGACAGAAAAGAAATGCTCTCACCTTTCTCATTTGTGGACCTGGAGAGAGGGATGGCACAAGAATAAAACATGGAAATGAAGAAACGGAGGTGGAGAGGAGGGGAAATGGGGACAGATCGATCAGAGCCAGGACAACAGGTCTACTTTCAGAGACCACTCCAGAGTCCAGCACACTATTTTCCATCTTCACTGCCAGGGAGAGAGGAAGAGAGGAAGGGAAAAGAAATATGGGGAGACAGGAGAAAGGCACTGAGCTACAGCTATAAGCTAACAGGGCTAAGGAACCTTCCTCTCCTTTCTTTTCTGTAATGTAAATGTATTTCATGATAGAACGAAATAAACTCCCCTGTTTAAAAGTTTTCTTTACATCAGACTCATTCATACCCAGGATAGATATTATATAACAGCGCAGCATACTGAGAGAAGCAGTGACATTGTTCCCTTTTCTTCTCCCAGGAGGATAATATCAGCCCATTTCTGCCTCGGGTAAGGAAACAGATAATCAGCAGACTGATTCCCCTAGAAAACCACAGTCTCAGTATCTAACCTTTTTAAACATGCGCGCTCGCTCATGCATAGACACTACAATTAAAAACCCATCATGCCTCTCAGCTCTCCCTGAACTTTGACATTAACTGGGGCATGTTAACAGGGAACAATCAATAGCCCTTAAGGACAGACATGAAAAGCAGAGCAGAGCGAGCAGAGCGGACTGTGCTGTTAACTTATCTTTGGGTTGGTGGTTCGGTTTCCTCCAGAGTCACAAAAAGACACTAACATGTCACTGGTGTATATGGAGCCAAAGTAAAATAGGAACCAAAAAACACCTAAGTTAAAGTCACATTGACATTGGTAATAATTCATTTTGCTAAGAATCCAGGCTTGGAACATAACCTAATTTAGGAGAAATTGTGCAATGCGTTCATTTTGTCTAGAAAGAGATGACAGTTTTTTGCTACGCTACCAGCACGGCCCTAGGCATATATTGGTTGGTAGGTCGGTCCACAACTTTGGTGCAAACTGAAATATAGCAGCTGTCGGCTGGATTGCAAACATTCATGTTCCGCTCTGGATGATTTGTCATAATTTTGATTATCCCTTAATTGTTAATGTGGTGCCACCATCAGGTCAAAATTTTAATTTGTCGAGTACTTTGGGCAAATTAAAAATACTTACCAAACTAATGGCATCCGCATTGGCTTCAGCTGTATTTTGTGTTCTAAGAAGATATTTTTAGCATGCTAACATGTTAAAATAAGTAAAACATTCAACATTCAACCTGCTACATATCAGCACGCTAGCATTGTTATCCGCATGCTGATGTTAGCATTTAGCTCCACCACAGAGTCTCACAGAGCCACTAGCTTGGCTGTAGACTCTTATAATAACAAAAACAATTTAAGACAGAAGAGATTACAGCAATAGTTTGGAGAATGATGTCAGAAGAGCTGAGCGTTGGTGGTTATGGAGGAAACCAAGTTGTGATGGTGTAAGTATGTACGTTGCCAAGCTGTTAAATTTTCAGGGGAGCTGTAGTCTTTAGTTTGCTAACATTGGTTTACATAGGTAACCTGTTACTTTGCTAAGATCACAAAGGTTGAAAATGGTGTAGTAGATACTCATTTATCTTAGAATAGTACAACCCAGCAACACATCTCTACTTTTAGAAAAAACAATAAAGTAATGCTAAATGAGAGATTGCACTGAGTTACAGAAGGTAGTGGAACAGCAGCTGCCAAAAGGTGACATTAGAATGTCAACCCTCTACGGTAGCTAAATTTCAAGGTGTACAGCTACACGAGCCCCATCCTCTGATGGAAACAGATGTGGCTGAAAGCCCTGGAAACAGCTAGTAAGCAGACCTTGAGTTAGAATTTTTTTTTTTTTAAATGGACAAAGTTGTTGTTACATATATTTCTTACCATTTCATATTAAGAACACTTTATATGTATTTCATACTGTATCAGTAGCTGTTATATCTGCTTTCGTATTTTATTCACTCTATGGCTGCTATCCATCATTTGCTACATTTGTCATATATATCTACTGTTTCTTTTTGACTTTATAATAAGAGATTTTTATTTCTATGCTTTTAAAGATTCCTTGTCCTGAGCAGGATTTGCTTCTCTGTTTGAAGTTTATTTTCAGATTTCCACAGAACTGTTAAAATGGTATGGTTTTCAACTGGTAAAGGTTTTTGTATCACACGTCATTTTTTTGTTTAGACATGAACGCATTTATGCGTGTCCACAGTATCTGTGTGTGTGTGCCCCGTGTATGTGTGTGTGTGTGTGTGTGTAGTTCTGGTAATGAGACTGCAGCTCTGTGGGTGTGGAGTGTTGAAGTGTTTTGAAGAAGTGTGCGTTTTTCGGCTGGCCCACCTCTCCATAACCATGGTTTCACTGTTTGTTATGACTGTCTACTCTGCTGCTGTCCAGTATCTCTGAGCAACACACACACACACACACACACACACACACACACACACACACACACACACACACACACACACACACACACACACACACGGACACACTGATGCAATAGCAAAAAGTTTGACATGAGGTATTCATCACAGTTTTTGTGTTATATACCAGGAGTGTGCGTGTGTGTGCGTGTGTGTGTGTGTGTGTGTGTGTGTGTGTGTGTGTGTGTGTGTGTGTGTGTGTGTGTGTGTGTGTTCGTGCATGTTCAGCTGATGGTCTCTAAATTGTTTAGCCTGATTAGTCTACTGAGAACGATCAATACATTCACTTTGCTCTGCACACAGGACTGTTTAAGGCTTATTATAATTTTGCTGGTTTGTATTATTATTAACTTTTACTATTATTGCACGTTGCATCATAGTGTAATATTGCACATGTAATACCTGGTCATCCTACTTATGTAGTCTTTGTCTAAAAGTCAAGTCAAGATATAATCATTTAAAGGTTCAGCCTGTCCAAAACCAAAAATACAAAAGCTGAGATGTAAGGAATGGATTAGACATCTGCTCTAATGTAAGATGCAATGGTCAGCATGTCCGGCTAACTGGTTTATTACCTACAGTAGCAACTGAGCATTATTTGCAATGCACATGATTAACCAACTACATTAATTTGTGGAGTTACAGGTTGTATTAAAAAAACCCTGTTCACGACTAGCAAACCCATCGCGTAGTATTTCCCACCGTGTGGAAGTCGATTCGGGATGCTCTCAGAGTTTAGGCTAACGTTAGCGACTCTGTTCTGCACTTTATTGGATATGGGGAAGATTACACGACAGCAACCAGCAGCCAAACTCCTTATCCTCAAAGCCATTCTTCTTGTTACCTTCTGTCTGGGAAAAAGTACCTGAGCTAAGCGGCCAGACAGGGTTATGTTTGAGTGAATTAACGGTCTGAGTTTACATTTTTCCTTTTCATACTCATAATAACAGGGCTAACTAACCAACACTGCGACACAATAATAATGCTGCCTTTGGGGATGGGGATGCTAACTTTTTGCCTGAGACATGCTGCTTTAGCCTCAGTCTTTTAGCACAAAATCATGTATGTGACCATCAAATTCATATTTATGATCCCTTTAAAGGGGTCTCGTTTTGAAATGAGTTACCTGGAAATAATAAGAAGTGAATCGGACACAATGTTTTTAACCAACTTGTAGAGCTAATGTTAGCTCAATTAGCCAGCTAGCAACAGCTGATAAAATCTGCCAGCAACTGTTGCCATTTCAACTGCCACAGTTGACTGTCACCAGTTAGAAATGAGGAGCTTGCTTTTGTCTCCAAATGTATAGAATCCAGGAGCCACTGTTTCAATAATTCTTACAGTTATTGATGGTAAATTTGCCAGCACTATCGTTGTTAACTGTGTACTTGTTGTGTGACAACAGAGAGCGTGCCAGATGTAGCAACAGTTAGCTTAGCAAAAGGCCATTTTATCAAGTTCATGGACAGTCCCTTAGAAGTTGTTGAAAAGGCATTCTGGGAAATTTTCGATATCAATTAATTCATCAGACGAAGCTGCCTCAAGCTCCCTCCATCAAACAGAGAGAGAAAACGGTATCTGAGGTGGATTTTTCCTGTAATGTGTGAAAACCAGAAGCACTGAGCGGAAAGTTTTCCTTACAAAGGTTTGCCATAAAGACACCATCAGTTTAAACGAGGGGATTTTTGTCTTGTTCCAAAGGGTGTGTCCATTTTCCTGTCACATAACAGGGCTACACAGAGGCAAGGGTCACATCTGATGGCTGGTGGCCATGACACTATGGGGTCAAAAGGTCACGGCTGGCGGCTGCTGGGCAGATGTGGAGGACCGTAAACAAAGACTGGTGTGTGTGTGTGTGTGTGTGTGTGGGGATGTTTTGTTCTTTTTTGGGAAGCAGCCAGTCATTGTCTGCTGCTTATCAGTGATATCAAAAATTTTTATCAATTTTCTCTTCTGTCCTCTCTGTCCGTCTCCCCTGTATTTTAAAGTGTCCCTCTGGCCTTTTTCAACTTTTCTCTTCCCTTTGCCACCATTCACCAGACCTTGGTAATGCATGTTAGTGGATGCATATCAGGCTCCGTGGCGTTACACCCCTCTGTCAACAAATACGCACAAACACACACGCACAGGATGTAGATAGTGCCTTTGAAAGCTCCTGGTCCATGTGTGTGTGATTTAGAGGGAGCATGTGTGTGTGTGCATCCCTGCATTTAGTGGCCAGAAATAGGCTGTTAGGAAATCAGTGTTCCTCCCCCAGTGGCGCTGGGAGCTGTCTCCCCTACAATAGAGGGACTGTCCTGTTTCCTGCACCCTGGAGGGAGTGTGTGTGTGGAAAGAGGGAGAGAGTGAAAGAGAAAAGAGTAAAAAGAGAGAGCGCAGGCTCATTTTTATCCTCAGTTCTGCATCATCAGCTAACAGGAGACATAAAAACAGAGGCAGAAAACAGGAAAATAATGTGGGTGAAAGTAGCGAAATGTCGTGTTAGTAGACTTAGTACACTCATACACTTTAATTTGTGTGTATTGTCGTGTAGGGGTCTGCACCGTCTGTTAATGATGAACACGAGCTAAACCGAATGTTTTCCACTTTCTGACGTCCTCTGCCTGCTAATACGTCCATCTAGAAGCTGTGTCCTGTAGGAGCTAAAGGCCATCCACCCTGTTTCCTCACCTGTGCCATTGCTCTGGCAGCGAGCCAGTCACCAGGCCTGCTGAGCTGTGACGGATAGAGTGAGTGAGTGGATGAGTGACATCGTCATTGTGAGACAGACAGACAGCCAAACCCAATGATGCAATGCCAGTGGCTGCGCGAAGGCACACTTCCGGCTGTACAATGGTCTCACAGAATTTGCTATAAGGCAGATTTATGCCTGTGCACAAAATGTGAGAGAAATACCATACATTTACTAAAAAGAATGAGGTGGAGATAGGTATAAACATACACAGTTTGGCCTCCACTCCGGCAAGAAGTCAGATCTGCTCTCTTGCTCTTAGTATCAGCCTGACCACAACAAGCAGTTGGTGTATTACCCTCTATACCATAAATAGTATCAACTTTTCCTGTGAGGTGCAGGAGAAATTGACATTATCTCCGGACTGGCACACATTTGCATTCTGTTCTTTGTTGCAGACTATGTTGTTTGTTCACAACCCACACAGCTCTAATGTAAATCCACACTTCAACACCACCATCTGCGCTCAAGTGCGACGTGTTGCAATAGTTCGTTTAAATTCATTCAGGAGCATTTAACCACCAGGTCAGTCCCAAAAGGATTTTCTAGCCCAGCGCCAGCGTGTTGTGCACTCACAACAACAGCACATGAGGCCAAAGTGATGCAGTGAAGTAACTAAACTGTCAGGTGCAATACATTCATTTCAACACATAAAGATGTGGTGACATTTTCTGTGACTTTTATAACCTCTTGCTAATTTGGAAAGAGATGTAGAAGGCTGCTGTTTAGCTCTTTTTTAAGTGCTTGTTGCATATTTTGCACGTTTTTATGATATTTCTGTCTGTGAGTTTTGAATGTGAGTTCCATTCATGTTAACTCCCTCCATGCCTAACCACACACAGTGGCAGGCATGATCTGAATGATGTACCCGCTCAAAATTATCACCATGGGGGCCTGAGCTCAAGGAAATGACATTCTTTGCCGCAAACAGCAGTGAGGAAATATGACGACAAAAAGACTCAGAATGAATGACATCTTCTGAGTCTTTCTTTCAGGGAAAATGGATGAGGAAAAAATGACAAATGTCTTCAAGCCAATGTCTTTGGCTTGAAGACTGAGTAGAAACTACTCATCCTTTATAGCACGGTGATACTGTAAACATAAACATTAAACACAACAGTGATATTGCTGTGTTAGATCATAAAATGGCATCAACCAGCTATTACTAACGTTTATTGGCTGTAAAAATCAGTTCATGTTACATTTTATTTGTGTTTCAGAGCTCCTCGGTTCTGCAAAGAAAGTGAACGTCAACTTCCAGGATACAGATGGGTGAGTGACGCTGAATTACATGTACCTCTCATTCATTTCCATTACTGTGTCCGGGTTAAAGGTCTTCACTGTCTCTCTTGTGCGCTCTTTTTTCACCAGTACTTTCTCCATCCCCCCTGCTATCCTCGCTCTTCAGCTAGAGCTGCAACCATTAGGTCATTAATTTATTGGATGATTAATTGATTCATCATTTAATTCATTTTTTGAGCAACAAAGCCAAAAATTCACTGGTACCAGCTTCACAAGTGTGAATATTTAGTACTTTCTCAGTTTTCTGACAGTAAAATCACCCTCTTTGGGTTTTGACTGTTGGTCAGACAACAAGAAGCAATTTGAATATGTTAATTGGGGCTCCAGAGAATAATTATAGGCCTTTTTCCTCCATTTTCTGAAATATAGAAGAAAATAAGAAAATAACTGTCAGATGCATTGACAATGAAAATGATTGTTGGTTGCAGCCTTACAATACTTCTATGATGAAGTAATACGACCTTGCCCAAAGTTTTCTGCGTGTTAATTACCTGACACACACTTTCCAACAAATGACCACAGTATAGATTAAAACAGTGAAGGTCTTCAGAGTACATTGACACAGGTAGCTTCTACAAGACAGGGTTGCAAGATGGAGGATGGAGGAGCTGTAATTGTTGATATTGTAGCTCAGTGGTTATCTAGTATAAAACACAGATAATCAGTGTGATTAATCAAAATATTTGGCCCAGATGATAAGGAGTAAACCTGGGGTTCTCGGGGTCCCCGGGTGGCTGCCCGCTTTTCCCAGGTGGTCATCCAGCCTTGTTTAAGACCCTGTCCAGCTTGTAAACTGGTTCTCGACAAATGAAAAAAAAAGAAAACAGGTTCATAATGTAAAATCAGATGTAAAGTAATGGTTTAATGAATATGAAAATTATGTGAGTCACAGGCTCTGACCTTTGCAGTCACACCTATAAAAGGTTTTGGACCGACGTCTTGCTCTGGGTGTCCGCTGGATGCTGCTGCGTCACATTCTACCTGCACCACAACTCGGGTCCCTTTTCAACCAAATAGTTCCAGGAACTATGGAACAAGGGGAGCCAAATTCAGGATCTAAGCGAGGCACTAAAAGTCCCTTTTGAGCAGTCCTGTTTGCGTTTCCACCACATCTGAAGAATCGTGCAAATAAGACCGATCATGGATTAAAAATAAATGCGGTGTTTGAAATGCTATTTTTACACACGAGGAAACAGTGATACAGAGTCATCATGGTCCTCTTTGTGTTTACTCTGATGACACTGACGTTTGAGTTGGATTTAATGAATGAAGGAATGAAAAAAGAGAACACATTGATAAGTGCGTGTTTGGTGGTTCTTTATTTCTGCTTTACAACATAACCACCATGAAACTATGGCTCCCTCTCTCCAGCTCACTTCTAGCTCTCTCAGCTCGTTTGCACCATTTCTCTCTGATGTCCACTCTAGTTACAGCCGGTACTTCACTATTTTGTAAATGAGGGTGTCCACAAGTTGTTGTGGACGCGGTATTTTTCTTTAACCAATCATTGAGGTTCAGCCCTACAAATTCCATAAAGCCCCAAAGCACCTGTACTATCAGACAGTAGCACCTTGGAGAAGGTAGTTATCTTAAAGTGGAACAAATGTACAGCCACTAAGTTAAGTCCCTGGTCTCCTCCGGTCAAACTGCAGCTTTGGTTTCTGCATTTCCAGTGTCCACTGGAAGCGTTCAAGCTGAGCGTCCTTCAAGCAGTCTGCTCTTCAGCAGCCACATTTCCAGAGTACTGTACTTTAGAGTTGCTTTGCCGACATTGTTTGCGTTTTACAAACAAGACAGCGCTCTCTCCCACCCTTGTCAAAACACCTTTTTTGACAGACTTGGAGAAGCCAGGCCAAGGAACACCGAAGCTGTTCCAGATGCTCCTGGTGGTCATCGCTGTTTCCATTAATTTGGCACTTTCAGCATCCGTTCATCCAGGATCCGCGACTGTCTGCACAACAAAAGATGGAAATGCTAATTCCTCCAAACACTGGTCATGCCAGCTTCAGCCCTATCCCTTCAGAATAGTTTAACCTAAGCTAAAAGACCACAAACTGTGCTGGATAAAGTGGTTTCTGTAAAGATAAAGATCAAGAGTAATCCTCAAAGAGCGGCTTCGCCACTCTAAGTGAAATTGAACAGTGTAATCTAATTAGTGTGTTTACTGTTATTGCTTCTTTGCCCCCTAATTCCTCCCACAGTATTAAGTGCTTCATGTGGTCTGATGCTAACATGGCTGCGTTTGTTTGTCTGCTGCACAAACAAGTCATGAATATTTTCAGTGATGGAAATGCATGTATCATGTTAAACGTTAATCTATAATGAGCACACATTGTAAATGAGTCTGCACAAGCGTATTTATGTCAGATTCGTTTACCATCTCACATGGAGGCTCATTCTGCAACAGAAGCTCTTCATTATTTCACCACAGATGTTCAATTCAATTCACTTTTATTTATATAGAAATCATAACAGAGGATATCTCAGGGCACTTTTCATATAGAGCGGATCTAGACCAGACTCTTTATAAGAGTGTAAATTTTCCTCGTCTGCGTTGTATGTGTGTGTGTGTGTGTGTGTGTTCTCCAAATTGATTTCCTCAGTGGTGTCAAACATCTGGTTTGCACTGACATTTAAAACAGCAGGAATCAAACAAAAGCTGGTCATCAGCTTTACAGTATGTTATTAAGACAGAGTCATTCGAAAACAGTAGGCTAGTGGTAGGATGTAGGAGCAAAGTGGAGAGAGTGGCGATGGAGACAGTAATATGTCAGAAACTGAACTTGGAAAATCATTTTGTACCTTCTCACGACATAAACACACAGAGGCAAGCAGCATATATTTGGAACCGGATGTATAGAAGCAATAGTACATTTAGTATTCACATATTCATGCAGCATATAACAGCACAGAATGCGTCGAAAAATCCGGTTCAGCCGAAAAAACCAGTATTGATATTTCTTACTCTTGGTGACTCACAAGGAAACATTACGAAAACAGTAATAGCGATCCACAAATGGATAGTTAAAGGCATTAACAAAGAAAAAAAGCTTTTTTTTTTTTTTTTTTTTTACTTCACTGTGAAACCAAACACGAACCTTTCCTTCCATCCAAGTGCAGATTTTATTCTCTGACGACTTCCACAACAACAAACTACACCTCGGTGTTCCATAGCTTAGTCCCCTTTTCCACTTGATAATGTTCTAAAATCCGAAACTTATTTATGAAACTGTTTTAACTTAATTTAATCCAATCTTTTAATGTAAACTGTGTAATTGCTGAGCTGGAAGCCACAGAATGCATCTGGTATCTGTCTCTCAGGTCAGGTCAAGTTAGGACTGTACCACTTTAGGGAGGAACGGCTTGTTTACTCCCCTACTGTAAACCTGGTTGTGACCTAGCCCGTGTGTGTGTTGGAATGTGGAGACAACTGACAATGTGCTCACCTGTCAGGTCGGCCAACAAAAAGGTTTAATATTGTCAGGACTACAGCACTGGCCCAAAACAGTGCAGACTGACTGGGAGTTTTCCTGCTCCCTCCAACTGCCGACCTAGCACTGTAATGCAGGCATCATAGAAACAGTTAATAGTTATCAGCAAACGGATGGTTAATGTTGTTGGTTGTGGTTTCTGGTGCACTTCTGTTTGTAAGAATCAGTGATAAAAATGAAATAACGAGACTGTAAAAACAGATATCTATTCTTGAATAAAAATTGCAAGTGATTGCTGCTAGAAAGGCCAACGTGATCTTGAGCTAACGGTTAACATATGAGTCATCTCAACACATTGCTAAGAAAATACTTTTTTTTTTTCACAATGTAAGCATAAGGTTTTACTGAAATAGAGTGGCTGTTTTGGGTGAAGTGAGGAGAAAATATACGACTATACAAACCCACCGCAAAGCCTCCACATATAATGATAGAAAAAAATGAACACTACTTTACAACATTACAGGGATGATCATTAGTTGATTAAAGGCGATGGAAAGCAAAGGATGATGTTTCTGGTTCCATGGTTTCTGACTAACAGCTGTTTCTGCACCACCATACCTCAATGACATTTTTACACTGATTTAATGAAGTTATCGACAGTGTGTTTGTGTGTGTGTGTGTGTGTGTGTGTGTGTGTGTGTGTGTTTGTTTTAAGGCCAGAGGAAATCTGGAGAAACTGACATACAGTACCCACAGACAGTGATGAGCAGAGACACAAGACAATGCGATATATGAGCCAGGAGCTGCCACACGCACACACACACACACACACACACACACACACACACACACACACACACACACACACACACACACACACACACACACACACACACACACAGATGCACACAGACAGAAACAGCTTTACATGTTGTTTGTGATAGAAGAGGCTTATCTAAACAGCACACCAGCAGATGGGAGAGAGGAGTGATAGACAGACTGTCTTCCTTTCTTCACTGTCCAGTGTGTGATTGTTGGAGCAGTGTGTTTTGCGAAGGCCCTTAGGAGGCATAAAAAAACCCCTCATTACTAAAAAGGCGTGTGTATCTGTGTATGTATGGTGCTTATGTTTGTGACAGGTGAAGAGGTTGCTTGTTGGTTCTGTTTAAAGCTTGTTTACGGGGGATCATGCAGCAACAAAACAGCAGGAAAAGACTGTGTGTGTGTGTGCGCGTGTGTTTGTGTGTGCTAAAAATGCGGAGGGGGTTGAGATATATTTAAAAATATTCCGACAGAGAGGGACAGAGAGGGGGAAGACCGGCTGCCTTTGAGAGAATCACAGCAGAGACAGAGATGAGCAATAGAGATAAATGAATCGAGGCCGCCGGTGAGAGGAACTCACACACATGAACATCATATCCCCCAGCAGCGGCTCTCCCTCAGGGCTGGGACTGTCTCTGGTGTCATCACAGCTCTGATAAACGTTTCGATAAGATACTTTGGTGTGGTTCATTTGTAGTTGGGTATGTGCACAGTCATCTACTAGTGTTTTAAAGCAATAGATCAGCAGGAGCGAGATGAGAGTAGCATTAGTCTGTCTGTCTGGAAAATACAAAGCCACTGCCGGCAGCCACTTAGCTGAGCTGGAGAGTTTGCACTCTTCTAAAAAATACAAGTGTAGAAACGATATGTTGTGGTTTTGTGTTGAATTATTTCTTGGTTGAATACAGTAACTTCCTTGAGTCTCCACTGGTTGCCAAGAAACAGTCCCGTACACAACCCCTGTAAAACCACAATTGCTTTTACCCTTCCATCGGTGTACGATTCAAACAAACGAGATATCCCAAGTTAATTAGGGAGCTGCAGAGGGGCTGAAGGTGGATTCAGGCTGACTCTGTCCCCCCGTTAGCAGTCTTTGTGCGAAGGTAAGCTGACTGGCTTCATACTTAGCGTACCGATATGGGAGTGGTGTCAATATGTAATCAACTCTCATCCAGTGTTAACGTTGGCAGCTGGTTTTCATTTAGTTTTAGTTTCATTTTCATCACAAAAAAACCCAATATTTTTCTTCTTGGTTTTCCTTAACAAAATTAACACTGCTCTCCTCAAGAAAATGAAAAATCAGACAGCAATGTCTACGGGCTGACATTAGTCTCAAGTGACAAATACATCTGTCGATCCTCAAACAGTTACCATGCAACTTGAACAAATGAAGAAGGATTTTCAGTATAAAAGTTGGGGCTTGACATTTATACTGAAAAAGGTTGTCAGAAGAGTCTGAAAACTCCAAACAAATGTAGCTCAGTCCACAGGATGTCTGCTAGCTAAGTGGTTCAGACTCATGCCATAACACCAAAACATCCTGGCTGGGATCTTTGTTGCATGTTATCCTGCATTGTCTGTCTGCAGTAACTCTAATATCACTACTGAATAAAGAAAAAGTAGACCAGTCCACACATCAGGTGACACATTCCAGCACATTCAACAGTGTACAGTACATTTTTTTTCCCAAATTTTCTTTTCATTTACTCTTTATTTATTTATTCCTTTATTCCATTATCTATCATCAAACACACAGTGGTTATACAGAAAATGGTGTAGACCTACGAGTGAGAGGGAAAGACGGGTAGAAATGCAGCCTGGGATCAGCCTGAGGAATCGGCTGCATGCAACGGTAGGAAGAGTGATGGATTGATGGAGGAGTAAGAGGATGGAGCTGTGGAGGGAATTGGTGAGATTGTTAAAGGCTGAAGAGGGAGGAGAAGAGAGCAAGAGAGTGATCTGGAGGGAGATGGATGGAGAGAAAGAGAGAGAGAGAGAGAGAGAGAGAGAAGAGAGGTATAAATATTGTATGGCGGGTTTTACTACTTGGGAAAAAGCAAGGGCTTTCCTCCCCCTCCCCCATACATGTACCCCACTGACACACTCTGCAGGGCTGCACACACACACACACACACACACACACACACACACACAGAGAAACAGAGTGCTGTTTTACTCAGCCTAGTGCAACATTGTGTAACAGTATCCTTGTTTAACCCTGGAAGGGAAAACGAGGGAAAGAAGATCCAGTCATGAGATGCAGAAGTGGGTTATGACACATGCGCAGAGGGTAGAGGTCCGGTCCAGTGGCGCTGACGTCTTGACCTGATATTTTATTCAAATGTTGGATCTCAGGTCTGTCCGGGTTGTCTTGACTCCAACAGTGCATTTCTTTCTTTCTTTATTTTTAATGTATATATATAGATATATATATATATATATATATATATATATATATATATATATATATATATATATATATAGATATATATATACATTTACATTAGTACTTAATAAGTTATTAAAATGACTGTTTATTATTATCAGTATTAAGCAAGACAAGGCAGTGTCATTTTAAGCAAAATCAGCATGGTTTACACCCAGTCATGTTACAAGTGTTAATGTAATCTGTAGCGTTAACTGTGCTCAGGATACTTTTGTCCCCTGACCTTTGCCTTAAAGGCAGTGGTCCCCAACTAGTGGTTCGCAGCCAGCAACTGCGGGCACATTCTGAGTTGGTCATTTGCAGAACAGCGCTGTTATTTTGAAGTACAGTTTCCCACTTACTGTTGAGCAATAGAATTGGAACTTAAACAAAAATGTGAAATGAAATTTACACTTTCCAAATTCTAATCCTGTTACTGTAATTCTTCATTCATCTCTTGTTTAATGCGAAATATGTTTAAAAAATCATTTTTGAGTATTTTTATATCATAATCCCACTTTCCTCTTCCTGTAAAATAACACACTGGGGCAGTCACATCAGTGGTTTACTGTTAGCTAGCGGGTAGCAAGCCAAGCAATATCGTAGTAGAACCTGTGAAAATTAGGAGCGTAGTGGAGGGCTACTTTGAACCCCTATCCTCCCTCTCCTGGTCCTGGAACTGAATCCACCCACAGGCAGAATGGATGGCAACATGGACCTGATGTCTAAGGCATATTTTGGACCCCAAAGCTAGACGGAATCACTGGTTTAAGGTACTGCCTCCAGTGGACTGGACCTGGGTGGTCCACATATGAATATAATTATCAAAAAGTTCTGTCTCAGAACAATGACACCAACAAAAGTCACAAGCATCCCCACAAACATAGTTCACAACACTACACAGCTGCCACAGCACCACAGGGTTTCACCAGCGTTGGTGGTCAGGGATCAGAGCTCCCTTTACAAGCAGGCCGGGCTGTCCTCTGTGTTCTGGTCCGTGAAAACGCCAGCTGTGGACAATCACTACATACATTTTTACAGAACAACACTGTACGTATGTATAATTTTGGGGTACTTGTACTTAACTTGAGTATTTCCAGTATTTTTCTGCTACTTTATTCTTGTACTCTACTAAAATTAAGAGGGAAATATATGCACTTTTTACTCCACTAAATTCAACAGCTGCAGTTACTGGTTACTTTGCAGATGAATATTTTACATGCAAAAGATACGTAGTTGTATATGTATAGAAAAAATTATTAGTTGACTAGTAGTTAAAAGCCCCACCCTGAAAAGTTTTAACATTAAAATATTACTTACATGTTAGTTTATCAGCAATTTTAACCCAGGAATATAATTAACCTAAGTGATGTAACTTTTGCCGAAGTGCACAGTCTCCCCACAACCAAGACACCACTACACCGCTGACAACGAGGGACACGTATGGAAGAATATACAATGTAAAATATAAGCAACTGGAACAAAATAAAAGTAGAGGACAAACTCTAAAAAATGATCAATTCTAAGTCTGTATTGGTGCATATTATTATTACTAGTAGTAGTCTTCATAGTGAAACTGTAGACAGTAAAAGAATGAGGGAATGAGAAAAGGGATAGATAGGGACAGGGGGAGCAGAGGCACAGAGGAAAATAAGATTCAATAAGAGTCAAAACAAGGAAAATGATCAGAGAAGAAGACGTGCAGGGAGAGAGAGAGGAGAGGGGAGGGAAGGAGCGATGGGTGATCTGTAGTGAATAAACTGGAGCAGGTCACTCTGGGAGTGCAGCACTCTTTAGTATGCTGCTCTGCACTCACAGTCACACACACACACACACACACTCTCACAGAGTGAGTATGACTCCGATATTCAGTCCTGTATAATCCCATATATCTTCCAATATACCCGACTTTCCGAAACAGTAACTCACACATAGAGCTTCAGTAGCTTGCAAGTTCACACATGCTACTTGTCAATGGTAGGGCTGACACCGTCTCCACGGTTACAGAAAATTCAGTGTCCAATGACAAGAGGGCGTAACTGAATTAAGGGCTAACCAGAAACTAGAATGCCCCTTTAATTCAATGATAGTCCAATCGCCTGTTCTCTAAGCCCTGCCGCCTTAGCCACTGTTGCTACGCCTGTCAAGCTTTTCTTGCATGGCACATATAAGGTTTACAATGATAATGCAGATTTACCACTCAAAAATTGGAGTACTTTTCAAAGCGATGAGTCCTGGACCAGGAAAGCAGGTTTCACAGTTCTAGCCAGTGGCCGCTGATTGTGATATCTGCAGTGACAGGTGTGGATGGCAGATTTTTGCAACTGTAGCTAGCTAATCAGTCTCCAGCTGACCCTGTAATGTTTCCAGTTGATTTGTGTTCAAATGAGAACCTTTTAAATGGATTTACACATCATAAAGAACCAACACATCTAAATGAGATGAGTTCTTGTACAGAAAGATGGAAGAGCAGAAGAGGTTTCATTCCATTTCAGGATACACTCACTTAGAATAGACAGGGCTCAGATAACAGAGACTAGTGTGCACCAGCTTGATGATAGAAAAGACTCTAAGTTGTGTTTTTCTGATATGTTCAGCTAATTTGGCTCCCTCAGGTATGTAGACTAGGAAATACGATCCCGATTTCACAGGTACACAATGTGGCCTGGTGCGGAGCATTATTCAACCTTTCTAATGATAATATATAGCAGCAGTTGCTGAACTGGAATCAAGGAAACCCCAGGTCCAGGGTGAGTTAAGAGAAATGAGGTTGGGTTTCATTTGACTGAAACCAAGAGCAGACACACACAATAAATAAAATCTTCTTTGAATGAGTAATTAAAATGCCAGCTAACAGCCCCTCGCGTACAAATTCCAAGTGAAGTTGAGCCTGCGGATGTTGTCTGATGGTATGACACTGGAATCTATGGCACTGCTGGTTTTCTGTCAACAAAAATGCACTTGTTTAATAAAGGTTTAAAAGAACAGCTCCACATTTTGGGAAACGTCCTCATTCATTCTCTTGCCAAGAGATACGAAGATTGACACCACGTTCCATGTCTGGAAGATTAATATGTAGCTGGAGCCAGTGGGCGGTTAGCTTACTGAAGCACAAAGACACAGGGGGAAAGAGCTAGCCTGGCCCCCCAGATGATGCATAGTCATTACCCCCTTACTCAGCGTGACGTCATGGAAAAACTAACTGCATTCACAAAAACTGCGGGTTTACCTTTTTGATAATGTATGAGTTCATTCATTCATGTGTACATTTGTTTTTAAAATTAGCAGAGCTATCTTTAAGAGATTGTTTATATTGTTCTGGAGTATTTCCCAACACTGGGTGACATTACAGAAAGAAGGATTTTGCCTCCATGTGAGGATACAGACGTTGAAAGGTGAATTGGACAGCGGAAGAGAAGTTAGATTCCATCTTGTGGCCACAGTCCTGTTACAGCATCATTGCTGCTTGTGCAATATGCACAATACATCATGCAAGATGCAGAGCTAATATAGCCATTGTAAAGCGATGCTTCATACAGCTGCATCAGCTTATCAGGCCTGCAACTTTAACTGGCATGTGCATCTTTTCATGAAGCCAGTGTTAAGGCGTACTCACTGTACAGCCTAATGCAAATGGATCATTGGTGAACATCATTATAAATTTGAACTAAGCTAAAGCTATCGAACAACCTTGGCATCATATTAATGCTATATATATAGCATTATATATATAACCTAGATGACTCAGTTTTCTTACACTCAGTTTATTACAGTAGGTACACTGAGCTAAAACTAATGCTGTCTCATACTGCACAACACTGCCGCCATAAATCCTGCCTTTGTTAAGGTCATAATGTTCATTTGTATTGAAACTGTTTTAGAGAGGTGGAGGATGTAGTTTGTGCTGTTGAATTGTAAAGAGTTAAAATAAGAGAGGTGTTCTTCATGAAGGTAGCATTTATTACATGGCAGGTTCATTTTAGCTAGATGTACCCAATAAACTGGCAGTTGAGTGTATTTTTTCCTATACACATAAAGCTTATATATATATATATATATATATATGTATATATATATATACAGTATTTATATAGATATATAATATATGGGTTTGTGTGTGTGTGTTTGTGTGAACAATTTGTTTGTTTTCCTGGTCATTGTGCCCAAGTTTCTCTATGGAGCCTTATTTCCCATCCAACAAATATGATGCGAGTTTTTATCTCTTGATTGGCCTCCAGTATAAAACACTGGAAAGGAGCAGCTGCTCTTTCCAGAGGTCACAGTGTAGAAACCCTCAGAAAGCTGGCTGTTTCTTTTGCTTATCCATTAAGGCTGACATATCAATCTCATCTACTAAGCATACACCCTCTAGCCTGACGCACATCACACACACACACACACACACACACACACACACACACACACTGACACACACATACTGTATATACACTGCATCCTTCACATAATACCTTTCCTCTTGTGCACATTTGTCATCTTCCACCGTCCCATCTTTCCCTCAGCTCTGTAGTAGGTGCACATCATCATCATTTCGTCCTGATTCTCTGCTATTAAATGTCATGCTAGGCTTTTCGATTACAACATGCGTGTGTGTTTGTTAGCTTGTGTGTGGTCTAGCAGCACAGCTTGGGGTATCTGTGATTCAGAAAAAATAAAAATAAAGGATTCGGTAGTGAGCACGAAAATAAGTATAATTCACAAACGTAAGCACGGTACATGTGTGTGTGTCTGTGTGTGTGTGTGTGTGTGTGTGTGTGTGTGTGTGTGTGTGTGTGTGTGTGTGTGTGTGTGTGTGTGTGTGTGTGTGTGAACTACAGGTTTTCTCCGCTGCATCATGCAGCTCTCAATGGCAACCTGGAGCTCATTTCACTGCTGCTGGAGTCACAGGCTGCTGTTGACATCAGAGACCAGAAAGGTGAGAGGGGAATGCACACAAACACACACACACACGCAGAATAAAAATGGAAAAACAAGTACATGTCGAAAAAGGCAGAGAGAGTGAGCTTTACACACATACAGAAAATACTGTATGGTTCACGGTCATACACATAAATATTCATTGATCAATAATATTGTATAACTCAGTGTGTAATAGATATGGCGTGTGTGTATTTCTGTGTGCGCAGGTATGCGGCCGCTGCACTACGCAGCTTGGCAGGGGAGGGCGGAGCCTATGAAGATGCTGCTGAAATCTGGTTCATCTGTCAACGGCCAATCAGATGAAGGACAGATTCCGCTCCACCTGTCGGCACAACACGGCCACTACGACGTGGTGAGTGACACCAGTTCTTCAACAAACAGAGCGCAAAGTGGAGGTTAGGACAGGAACTTGGAGTCATTCGTGCCACTCAAGTCAGCCAATCATTAGTTGGTTTCTCTGTGCACTGTCACCTGACAGAGCCATCTATTACAGTTCATATGTAATTCAGCGTCCTTTAGTTCTGAAAGACAGAATTTGCTGTCAAAGAGGCTGAAAGGATTTATTGTCATTAGCCATCAGCCATTCAATTTTTAAAATAACGGTGGATAAAATGTGCAATGACAAAGTGGTCACTCGTAGTGATGAAACCACACAGAATAATCCCCCAAATCTGCCGTTCCTCTCCGTTTTACAGAGCTTTTAGCTTCTTTGAGCTCATTGTTTTGGTTTTCGGCCCCCCAACGTCACTACTTTTATTTTACACTGACCACTCTGGTAGTGTTCTTTTCAGCCACAGCAGGCAGCCGCTGTAAGGGAGAAATCTCTAAAAACTGACTGTACACTACCTGCCCAGAACCAAATGGAACACAGACAATGTTAGCGACTGGCTTGTGATTAGCATTTAGCAGCTAAACAGCCGGATATTTCCCTCAGGAGCTGGTGGAGACAAAAACAGAGCTACAAGGAGAGTGAATGTTAGTCTTGTGTTTGTCAGGTGGACAGAAACATGACCCCAAATGAATGATATTGTTGCTCTGTATCTGCTGGATGTGTAAATGGACAGCTGTTTCCTAACCTCAAGCATTCAGCCCAACTTTGTCTTCATTTTACACAGACACAGAAGCTACAGGACTGGTTGCCAGGAGCAGTTGACTTACAGCTTTACCAATTTTAGAGTTTTTATTTCTATGTGGACTTACAACTTAACACTTGTTGCCATTCTTCTGGTGCTATTTTTATGTGAATATAGCTACCTAGCTAGCTATGTAAGGAGATGAAGTCGTCATTCTTAAAGACCCTACACAGGTACAATTCCACCAAGCAGATGGTTTCACAGACTTTTTTAGAGCCGTCATCAGTGTTAATATTTACACCTGTGCTTTACCTGCTATGCTACCTGCTAGTCCAAACGTCTGCTGTGAAAAGGGCCTCTCAGCACAACACCGGACTTCTTTGAGTTGTGACTAAGAGATCTGGAACCAGGCTGCCTTTAACTTTACTTCAACATTTATTGCTTAAGTCTAAATTATTAACAAGTGATACCTGCAACAAGCATCGATTCTTACATCACCAGCAAATTACAAGCAATACTGTAGAGTACATTGATCACCGTCATATACTGTACGTAGTGACCTAACATCTAATTGACTGCGTAGGAAAGACTTGTTAAGAAACAAAATGACACAGAGCAGCTAAAGAAAATTCCATCTCAGAGGATTTTCAAGCTCAAAAAAAGTCTGGGGGAAACACTGCAGTGCTGCAGCAGGCATGCCAAAGAAACAACAATGAAATATAGCAGACTCACCACAGCAGCTAACATAGCTTAGAGGAGAGCAACGCTGAGCACTCACAGGCTCCAAAGATGAAGAAGTACTGCTTCTACTAAATAGAATAGCCATGGTTTATACATGGTAACAAACTAGGGCTGAAGTTCTAATCCACAGATACTCCCAGTGTGCAAGGGCCATTAAATAAAACAATCACAAACACTGAAACAGACTACATATTAAACCATTTAACATCAAGCAAGGCAAAAGAGCAGCACGGAAAAGATCTGAGAGACATTTGCTGCAAAAACAGGATGGCGAGGCAGTGTTTTCATCTGAGACAATACACCGTCTAACGTGGTGTATTTTCCTAATTTGTTCCATTTTTAAGGTGCATTAAAAAACTGAAAGCACAATGAACTAATCCCTCTGGTGAGGCGAATTTATCCTCTTAAGTCTTTTACCACTTTAACCAAGCTTTTCCTTTCAGTTGATGTTCCAGTGCTCGATGTCTACAGGGATTAATTCTCTTTAACTCACCAAGAGACAAAAACTGGCAAAACTCAGCTTTTTGTCATAGATTTACATTCAGTGTATCCATGTAAGTACACAGCTTGCTGCCATCGTTCTCTGACTCATTACCATATGATCATTTCTTTGGCAAAGACAGTTAAAGTTACATTTTTAATGTGACAACAAGCTTAAAAAACATTTAATTAATGCTCTTATTTATTGTTCAGTGTTGCCAAAAGGTACTTTTAGATGTAATGCTACAAGCTATTAATGTGTCCCCTGCTATTGTATTTGTTTGCTCAACTCTGCTGTTTTGAGGACATCTGAAGTGTGACATAAAAATATTGTCTGAGCAAGCATGTGTATTACGTGTAATTTGTGTGTCTTTGTAACAGCTTGTGCTTGTGTATGCAATATATAATTATGTCTTTTTATCGTTGACGTTTTTGACGTTTGGTGCAGTGGTTAGCTCTGTTGCCTCATAGCAAGAAGGTTGTGGGTTAAAGCCTGCTAGCTGGTCTGTTTTCATGTTATTCTCTGCAGGTTTCCTCCCACAGTCCAAAGACATGCAACTTAGGTTAGTGACTGTTTGCTTAGCACCGTCGCTTGTACATGTGCTAGCCATTAACTGAACTTTTTTTATGTAACCCGTTACCCCCAAACTAATGCGGTTAGATAAGGGCGTACTCCTTGGCTTTGGAAGCAACGCTCAGTTACTTCTTTGGGTATTTAACTAGTCATCCAAACATGCTAATGAGTGCATTGCTCACGTTAAAGCATTCCTTAAACTTCTGCTCTTGTGTTTGTTTGGATTTTATTGTTTCAGACAGGCTTCAAAAAGGAATCCACTGTCCAAACTTTTCAAATGCAGAGTATCGCTCTGCTGAGAGTCAGTTGCTAAGCTACGAGTGGGCAATTTCTGTATGGAGGAGGGGTTAGCGTTTGGTTAACTGGTGCCTCTACGTAGCCTATAGGTGTGAGTGTGAATGGTTGCTCGTCTGTATGAGTTAGGCTTGTGATAGACTGGTGACCTTTCCAGGGTTTGCCCTGCCTCGATAATGGAGGAATGGATTTTTGAATATAATTTTTTTTCTCCTGTGTCTGTGTGTGTTTCTTCTGTCTCCAGTCTGAGATGTTGCTGCAGCACCAGTCCAACCCATGTATCGTGGATAACGCAGGGAAAACACCTCTGGACCTGGCCTGTGAGTTCGGCAGAGTTGGGGTAAGAACCTGTGTTTTTTGTCATTTTAAAACAGCAGCTTCAAAAGAGAACTCTACAGGAATCATAAAATATGTTGCTTATGCATGAGCTTATGTGTGTGTGTGTGTGTGTGTGTGTGTGTGTGTGTGTGTGTGTGTGTTTTTGTGTGCGTGCGTGTGTGTTTTTGTGTGTAGGTTGTCCAGTTGTTACTGTCCAGTAACATGTGTGCTGCTTTACTGGAGCCCAAAAAAGGAGACACCACCGACCCCAACGGGACGTCCCCTCTTCACCTGGCCGCCAAGAATGGACACATAGACATCATCAGGTACACACACACACTTCCACATCCATATCCATCCACAAATTCACACACACACACAAACACACAAACACACACACACACACACAATGTCTAATGACTCACTGGGTTGTCCTCCTGAGCTTGGTGATAAAACAGATGTATGACCCAACACACTGAAAGAATAATGGAACAAACGTGTTGCCATAGAGTGAGAGCTGACGCATCAGTCACGTACTCCTGAATACATTCTGGAGACAGCTGATGTGACTGGAAGCACTGCAGATCTTCAGCCCACTCCACTCTGTCACGCTAAATGTCAAGTCATTATAATCTCATCCCAGCAGAGATGTGCGTCTAATTTTTGTTCATGTTTTTGCAAAATAGCTTTACAGCACGGTGACTTTTGTTGTCGTGGTGATGTCAGCATTAAGCACAAAGCTGTGGGACGAAAGATCACAGAAGAACCCCGGCAAATAAATACACCCTCACATCACTCTCACCCACTTTCAAAGTAACTCAGGGCTAATCTGTGTGTGTGTGTGTGTGTGTGTGTGTGTGTGTGTGTGTGTGTGTGTGTGTGTGTGTGTGTGTGTGTGTGTGTGTGTGTGTAACCAATGAGAGAGGACTGTAACCAATGGAGGATGAGAGAGAGGACAGAGAGGGGTACAGAAATGAAGAGGGAGAGAAAAAGAGTTTAAAGACACAGAGAATGAAGCCTGTCATAGCTGATGGAGCAGAGCGTGCCTCGCTAGAGGCGACACTGATAAATGATGGGCATTAGGCACGGCAAGCAGTCTGTGAAGACACACACTCACACTCACATTCACACGCCCCCAAACACTGACGCTACCCTAGTTTTTCTTGATGTATTACAGTTTGAATCTGTCAACAAGATGTCCTTATCTGGAATAGGTGACATTCTACATTTCTTGTCGAAACAGCCCATGAAAAGACCAACACCAACAATGACTTGATCCCACTAACAAGTATGGCCTGTGTAACCAAAACCTGATACACAGTCATAGAGTCTACAGCCACACAGCAGGGCTTTGTGCTAAATGCTAACGTCAGCATGCTAACATGTTCACAATAATAATGCTAACATGCGGAAGTTTAGCAGGTAATGTTTACCATGTTCACCCGCTTATTTTAGCGTGTTAGCATTCTGTGTTCAGTCCAGGCAGTTACATTTGTATCTCATCAGACCGGGGAATGTTTTTCCTCCTGCTCTGAAAGTCCTTTAAGTGCCTTTTGGCAAACTTGGCAAACTTGGCTGCCCTATGAGCCTGCACATGTAGCCGCCGAAGCTGACGTGCTCCTCCTCGAACAAAGTGAAATGAAAGAGCGTGGGCAATCTAATTAAAACCCAATACAGCCAAGTCATCAGGGGTGCAGTGCTGCCATCAATGGGGGAAATCTGATGCTGAACTAAAAACCAGCACCTATAGCATAGGTAGGTGTCTACGGGGTGACTCCTGTTAGCCCCTTGTGTCAAGCATAAATCCAGGGGATTCCGGGTGGTCCAGGACGAGTCCTAGTGTTGGCCAACCTCTGCAGTGAAGGAGCCCACTGTGTTCCTGGGAACATTTAAGCTTCAGAAATTGTTTTGTACCCTTTCACACACACACACACACGCACACACACACACACACACACACACACACACACACACACACACACACACACACACACATATATACATTCTTTCTCTTACTCACTTTCTCCTTGTTCTGCTCTCTCCCCCTGCTGCCAGACTGCTGATCCAGGCAGGTATCGACATCAACAGACAGACCAAAGCGGGAACTGCCCTGCATGAAGCTGCTCTCTGTGGCAAGACTGAGGCAGTGAGACTCCTGCTGGACGTAAGTGGAACTTTATTGAAAACCATCCAGCACCGACACCCTGGCTTGAGTTCACTTAAAGGACAATTTCAATCTAAATTAGAATGTCCAACATATGTTATATAAAAATTTCATGGCCTCTCCTCCCGGAATTTAACTGCTGTCTTGACTTATGTAAAAATTTCACTGTGACAGTGAAAATGGAGGCATTTTTCATTTCTATAAAAGTATAAGAAAAGAAAATGATTTTTTGTCAAAACAGTAAGGCTACCTAGACTAGTCTGCAGAATTTGTTTTTAAATCAAATCAAAATTGAACTTGTTCTAAAATTGAATATGTTCTACAGAAGGTAAAGAGAATGTGAAGGTATTTCAATGACTGATGCAACCTGAATGATCAGCAGGAAGATAGATAAATCAAAGACAACAAACATACAATGTCACAATTATGCAGCACAATACAAAACTCCGAAAATGACTCGACTTTTTCATACCAGAAGGAAAAAGTAGGGAGAATCGGGCCTGGTGGTGACTAAGGAAGACTGAAATAATAGATGGGAAAGCCAGACTCAAAGTATAGATTCAAGTTCTTCGCCACAGAGGCTGTCGGGGCCCAAACCAAAGCTGGGAACATCGGGTAGAAACACAAATGGTTGACTAGCTCATCCTTTAATTTTTCTTATTGGCAGGACATTACCGAAGAGAGCAAATATTATATTATATTTGCACATTATACCCAGGCGAAATCCCAGATAAATATAAGGCACAGGATGATCTCTATTTAAAGTCCCCCCTCCACTAAAAGTGGTGACTTGCTTATTGTTGCTTCAGAGTTTGATGGCAAGAAGACTGTTTTCACATTCGTCCATTAAGTTTAAGTTGTGTATTTATGAGCAGGATTTTGTGAGATCACAGCTATGTTGGAGGCTAAACATGGTCCAGTACGCAACTTATCAAGTGGAACATATGGAGGATTCAAGTTTCCATACATGTGGAGACTTGAATCCTCCAGTGCACATACACATGGAAAGTACCCTATTTCCATATTCTGGATGTTTGAAGGAAATTTTAAGATTTTTTAACTCGTTTATTTTAATACTTTGTGGAAAAACAAAAAAGGTCAATTGTCAGATCAATGTATTAATCAAAAGCAGAGTATTGTATGTTTTTTAAAACATGTCTGGAGGAGATCTTTAAGATGCTTTAAGGAAGCCATCACACAAACATGCGTGGACTATAAATGTCCATTAAATAAACTTTGCATTGAGTCTACAATATTAAAATATGGAAAACACTGGACAAAAGACTTATAACTTTGATTACATTGATTACAGCCACTGTTTGCCTTAAAATATCACTAAAAAAGTAAAGCAGAGATGTTCATGTAAAATAGTTTTGTCTTCTTTCAAAGAAAGATTTTAATTCAGTACTATTGTTCTCGCCTAACCTACTGCATTAACAGGCAGTCTCATCATTATGAAAATATTCTTAGATAGGGTTCCTTGGGAAGCATTAAATGCATTAAATGTAGTGGGGGTCTGAGGCTTGTTGCCTATTTATGAAAAGGTCTGGAAAATCCCTATCTAATATCACCATCTAATAAAACTGAGGCACAGTTATGGAAAATAGTGCTGAACTGAAATACAAGAAAATCCGAGAGAGAGATGATGCAAATAATCCATTTGCGCTGGTGACATTGAAATGCCAAGGGTTATATATAAAACAAGCCAGGCAATATGTTTTAATGTGTGTTCCAGCCTTGAGGCGTCTTCGGACTGAATGCATCTCTTTTCATTCAGCCTACATTTGATTTAACAGATCTGAATGTGATATCGTCCGTCAGCCCCTGGCTGTTTCGGCCAAAAAATAAGAAGAGGTTGTAATTAGTAGAACAGCTAGAGGGAATGAGCAAGCATGGGTTATCTTCTGCTGACGTCATGGTGGTAGATTATCACAACCCTAAGGTGTTTAGTTAGTATGAGTTTTAAGTAACTGGATACTGTGTGTTTTGATTTTCTTGTATAAATAGGCATGTGTGGTGTAGTTAATTAGTAATTAGTAAGGTAATACAATTACGAAAAGATTTTTTTGTAGTCCATAAAGTTTTTGTTACCATGGCCAATAACACATCAGAAAATCAATCCCTACTCTAGTCTGTTTTCCCCGATTTCTCTCTTTACATCTGCATGAAACAAGTTAACATAGAAAAACAATCTTCTTTTCCTTTCCACAGAGTGGTATCAATGCCACAGTGAGGAACACTTACAGCCAGACTGCGCTGGATATCGTCTACCAGTTCACTGCAACACAAGCCAGCAGAGAGATCAAACAACTGCTGAGGGGTAGGATTGATGGATGGATGGATGGATGGATGGTTGGATGGATGGATGGATGGATGGATGGATGGTTGGATGGATGGCAGGCGGGACGGAGAGAGAAGTAAAGCTAGAGAGGAGGCATGCAAGAAGAAAAAGAGAGAATTGGGAGTCAATTTATTTTTGTTAATGAGAAAATGGGCAGAAATTGAGTGACAGAGAAAGTTGACCTCGCTAGCGTGGTAGAAATGATCAAAAATAAAGCAGGTAAGGGCAACAACCACCAGGCACCACAGTTACTGAAGACAGGAGGAAACAGCCTGCCTGGGTCTGCCCACTGATCCACAGCTCCGCTGGTAACAAAATCTGCCTACCAGCACCTCTAAAGCTCAATAATAAGTTATAGCTCTATATTTGTTTAATTTGCACTAAAAGTGTAAAGTGTAAAAAAGACACGTTGTGGTTTTAGTTACCTTTGGACAGAGCCAGGTTAGCTGTTTCCCCTTCTTTCCAGTCCTCCTAGTAAGCTAAGCTAACCGGCTGCTGATGGTACCTCAATATTTACGATACACATAATGTTAAACTGAAAACAATATATAAAATGTGAAAAAAAAAAATGTGGAACATACCATTATGTTAGATAAAGTTACATTTTGAAAAGTGATGGTAGAGCTTTCTGGCTTGAAAAGATTCCCCATAACCACAACTATTTTATTGCACATGTGTTAGACACTGTAGATGTCGTGAACTATAGAATAATGTGCATTTACTGTAGAGTGTGGTATAATTTGCTGTCTCCCTCTGTCTCTCAGATGCGTCAGCGGCCCTTCAGGTTCGGGCTCTGAAAGATTACTGCAACAACTACGACCTGACCAGCCTCAACATCAAAGCAGGAGACGTTATTACGGTAACACACACACACACACACACACACACACACACACACACACACACACACACACAACCACACACATACAAGCAAACACAATGGCTGTTCTCAGCATCAACTACTAAACAAAAAATGTCAGCACGAGCAGACACACAAACTGACCATTTCTTTTTTTGTGTGTTTTGTTCGATAATTCTTTTTATTCCAAAAAAAGGGAGGGTGGAGTACATTGAATCTCAGCAGTGACAGTACTTTGCAGAATTCCCAGAATTAAAGGGATTTGTACAAAAGTGTACTAGAAGTAGAAGTTACAAAAATAGTAATAATGACACTAACGTTGATAACAAAAATAATGCATAATTACAATTTAGCAAACAAATATAGAGTTCAACAAGATGAATCAATAAATGAATTTAAAAAAAAGAATAACATAACCCAATAAGATTACTAACTCCCACATTGTTACAAGCCCCCAAACCACCAGCCCTCCCCACCCCACACACACACACGCATGCACACACACCTTTACTCCCCTCGGTGGCTGAGTGTGGCAGGGGTGTGATAACGCAGCTAAAACCCAAACAGACTCCGCAGGAAAAGTGAAAGAAACACCGAACAAACAGGTAGGCGGGTGGATTCATCGGAAGGCCGACCTTGCACAATGTTAAAATGGGTCCGAAACGGCTGCCATGTTTGAAACCATATCCCCCTCGAGCCTCTCAGTGAATATTTTATTTTCCACTCGGATATAGAAGGACTCTCGTCCGAGTTCCAGTGTAACAGTAGGACACATCTGGCTATGAGACATGTTCGGTTTTGTTTGGAGGTTCCAAACTCGTTATCGGAGGACATGGTTGCGAACTGAAACTGAGTACTGAGAACATACTGTAGTTTTCAAAAACCCATCCCAGTAGGTTTGGGGTTCGGGACACAGGAAAAACATATGACCCAGATGATTGCGGGGGGGTTATGACACCTGCTGCATTTATCTTCAACATCTGGATGCAGTCCTGAAAGCCTAGATTTGGAAAGATGAGCCCTCTACAAACTGTTGAAGTGCAGAAAGTTTTTAAAATAAATACATTTGCTAC
This sequence comes from Xiphias gladius, assembly GCF_016859285.1. Taxonomy (NCBI): domain Eukaryota; kingdom Metazoa; phylum Chordata; class Actinopteri; order Istiophoriformes; family Xiphiidae; genus Xiphias; species Xiphias gladius. The sequence continues at coordinate 329,340 of NC_053402.1, read as the reverse complement.
ACAAAATTATGTGTTTTACTGTTTTTGTTGTTGCTTTGGTCTTTTCTCTAATGTTTGCTTTTTTCTTTTGGAACACTGTCTATCTTTAGGCCAAAAAAATCTTCAACTGAAACAATCCAAGTGGGGAAAATCGCTTCTCGATTGTACAGCTCACTGTTCAGAGACACATAGAGCTGAAAGAATTGGTCAATTAACTGATCAGAAAATGAGTTGCCAATTATTGCCTAATTGAATTTTAATTCATTTTTAAGCAAAAAAACCAAAATGTGATTGGTTGTAGCTTCATCAATGTGAATAATTTCGGTTCTTTTTGTCTAAAGTAAAGTGAATATATTTGGGTTTTAATAAGTTAACTAAGGCTTTTTTAGAAATTGTGATGGATATTTTCTCTACTTTCTAATATTTCGTAGACCAAATAATTAATCAGTTAATCAAGAAAGTAATCTACAGGTTAATTGAAAATAAACAATGGTTGCAGCCCTGCATGCAACCTCTGATGAGGGGTTACAGGTGGACATGACTTCATCTTTAGAGCACAGCCTCTTCCTGGAAATCCGCTCTCCGCTGCCTAGAGGGAGCTGCAGGCCGCGCTCCACTGTCACAGACTAACCTTAAAAGATGAGCCGGGGCAATATCTATATGTCAGGGCGTCCCATAATAGTACAGGTAGCTTTGTGCTACAGTCTCAAAGTGCTGGGATGAATCAATCATGTAAAAGCTGGCCTGGTTACTTACATTGACGTGGCCCCAATGACCATCCGGTTTGTGTTTTGAAGTGTTAGCAGGTCGTTTTGGAAGTCTTGCTCGGCGTTTGGTGAAATTACAAATGAATATGCAAGAATGACTGGTTTCCCTCATTTACTACGAGTATGTTTTACAGAAACATGTATTCACTTGCTACGTTGCCATTCATGAATATTCAGCAGCTTTTATGCAGCCTTTGGGTACTTATTTCGGTAATAAGGAAGCCAAGCAGCGCCTTTGTTTCCTCCCTCAGGGTGTGACTGAAAAATTCGGCTTTGCTCCTGTCTGACTCAGGCAATTTTTCCAAATGCAGTTTTGCATTTCTGTTTGACAGAAAATATTTTTGACTACAAAAAACATTTTCAGGGCTTTTCAGTAACTTTTGGAAAGCTAAAAATAGCTCCAAATAATGTTATTAAACCAGTAGACTCAGTTTCACACAAATGCACAAAACAGTAAAACTGTGTACTTATCTTCTATAGAAAATAAAACTTAATAAGTGTTTGTTGAATTTATGTGTGTGTGAAACTTGATCGTGTCTGCCGGACAGGTTTTGGAGCAGCACCCTGATGGACGCTGGAAAGGCTGTATCCATGACAACCGAACAGGAAATGATCGGGTGGGCTACTTCCCTTCCACCATGGTGGAAGTCATCAGCAAGCGCACAGGTGTGTTTGCACTCCTATGTGTGTGTATGTGAGTGTGGAGTTTAAATTGGAACCAAACTGGCTTTCTGGTAAAGTGTCAGCAAAGGAATCATTGGTGAGAGGAAGAAGAGCTTAGTGAACCTGAGTGAATCAATAATGCTCCTGCCTCTCTCATAAACACCTGAGGAAGTCACTTAACCTCACCATCTACTCCAGTGGAGCTGCACAGTGGCCAACAGGCACAAAATTGTCATCACACTGGTCAGATCCCAGGTTTGAATCTCTAGACCTATTGAGTTAGTCAACTTTCCCTGGAGGAATACAGGTTAGATTAAAAATCATATCAGAGAATTTCATCTCTTTCATTTCACACAGTGGGAGAGAAGATGTTTGTGAGTCTGCCAGCAGCACTGTGGTACCAAAAACCCAGGTGCCATCCCCGCTGATGACACCTGATTACCGGTGTCATCCAAGCCTAATGTTGGTGAACCATTTTAACTTCACTTCCACCAGGTTGTGAGTTCCACAACTCTACCTGAGTGAAAACACAAAGTTTTTATGAGTTTGGCCTGATGAATGTATGAATGTACCTGTTAAGTAATGAGGACACAGACACCAAAATCATCCACATGTCCCTGGCTGATTATGTGTTTCAGTTCTCAGTGCTGCCACTTAGCATCATCTGCTGAGTCATAGCAAGAAAATAAGAGTAAATCCTAGGCTGTAAGTTTATTTCTGTAGATAAACGGAATAGTTTGACATTTTGGGAAATATGATTTTTCGCTTTCTTGCTGAGAAGATTGATAACATTCTCATGACTGTGTGCTAAATATGTAGCTACAGCCAGTAAGCTTAACGTAGCACACAGACTGTAAACATGGGGAAACAGCTAGCCTGGCTCTGTCCAAAGGTCACAAAATCTGCCAAACAGCAACTCTATAGCTCAGTAATTAACATGTTATAGCTGGTTTGGTTAGCTGTACAAAAACAGAAATGTAAAAATGATGCCTTGTGGAGACAGGCTAACTGTTTCCCATTTATTCCAAGGTTTGTGATTAGCTAAGCTAACCTAACTGGCTGCTGGCGTTAGCTTCATATTAGACATGAGAGTCCTATCAATCTTCTCATCTTACTCTCAGCAACGAAGCCAGTAAGTATTTCCCCAAAATGTCAAACTATTTTTTAATTGCTTAGAGTGTAACCTTAAAATTAGATGTATGCTGAGGTGAAAGACCTGCTAGAGATACGTCTAATTTAGGTGTCATCTCTGTGTTTCAAGCTGACCAGCCAGTGTCATACTCTTAGAAACTCTGCCCATTACTTTAACCTTCTTCCTCCATCTTAGATCAACACAATGAGCTAATAATCTCTTTGGTGATACCTACAGAACACATTTACATCCATCCCATCACTGCACCGCCACAAAGAAGTTCGGACGTTTTTAACTGTCTATTGGTGTCTGTCTGTAGGTCTGGTTGTTCTGCTTGTCCATCTGTCTGTCCCTCCGTAGTAATATGTTTGCTTGTCTCAGGCTGTGAGCCTTTCTCTTTGTGACTGTCCACCCTGTGATCACAAAATTCTCACTCACCTTTGTCTTCAACATTATCCTTTCTCATGTGGTCACCCGTTCTTGTCATCATTCTCTCTTTCGCTTGCTATAGTCCATTTACCACCATGGAACCTGCCCAATGGTCAAGACAAATGCCACTCTGGCAGCATCTGTCCTAGCACACCGTACATTTTTATATAGCAGCTGTGGATACAGTACAAAAAACAGCTGGAGCACTCTCACTCGGCTTGCGGAGCCACACTGACTGACCACTGCCAGGCTACATCAGCACACACACTTGGGGGCTACAGCAGCTGTTCTAGTGCAAGGTTTCATTTACTCAGCTGTTTTTCATCAATTTTTAATTGTTATTCTTTCCGACCAATCCTCCCCAGTCAGTCTCTTCTATGCAGGCTGTATCTGCCCCTTATTTTTCTATTACCATTTATAACCATCGTAGATGGCCAGTTAAGACATTAACTAAACAGAAATATTAGCAACATTTTTTCTGCGCTGTTAATTAAATTGATGTTGATTTAGCAGCAGCCACCAAAATCAAAGCGCGAAACTGCCAGGAATGCACAGTAATACACTGGATAAGGCTAACTTTACGTAATCACAAGAGACAATGACTGTTGGAATTTAGCAGCTGGCGTTTGCATAGCTAGTCTAGGCAAGTATCTATTTCAGTAGACCTGGACATACAGTAGCTGGGATGCTAATAGTTCGTATGTATTCCACTAATCAGTGAAGGGCAAAGTCTTAGCTATCATGAAACATACATTTTTTTAAATGCCGAAAAGATAAAGGACTACCAACACATTGCCTAGTTTTATTAAATTCTGTCACAGATGCAGGTCGTGTAACACACTTTCACCTACGTGATCTATACAAGGCTACTACACAAGTAACCTTAACCTACCCTGCGTGACCTCATATTTGTGTAAATACGATGAAAGTTCAGTCAGCCAACTCAATTGAAACTGACTATAATGAAAATGTAGAAAATGTACAGCTTTAAAACTTTGCGTCTAGAATCTGACTTTGTCACTCCCTACATTGAAGCCCTAAGCTCAGCACAACAGGGAGTGGGGAGTGACAACAATACAGCAACAGCAGCAGCAGCAGCAGCAGCAGCAAGTGACAGCTACTTCACAGGTGAGCTTTGTGGCAGCAGGCATGGAAGCAAAAGCCCGATCAGGGCATTGACAGCTTAAGTACACTGCTATTATCAAAAGAGTGTGTTGGATAAATGTTAAGTATGCCATGTGGAGTGTAGCATTGGACAGGAGTTGATTGTCTGAACTACATTACAGGCTGTGCTTCATTTACAAAGTTATGCTGTTGTATATCTTGTTGTAGCACATGTGATTATCTGAGAAAACGTTGCCGCTTAGCACAATATTGCACAGATGACACACAGCGGCATGTTCACAACGTGTTGTTGATTGGTGTCTTAAGTGTGAGTTCAAAAGGCTGATGTAACTGAGCTTAGCCAGTTACCACTAAAGCTGTTTAGCTAAGCAACCCTTTGACTCTGAGTTGTGTTGTGCTGGGTGGAGGAACGATGGCGATGATGATAAATTCTGTGCTGCCGTTTATTGAATGGATAGGAACAGGATATACTTTATAGAGTCAGCTCGCCACATGATCGGCTCACACTCAGAGTAGTCAGGCATATCTCTCATGAAACCATCACAGTTACGCAGTGGAAATGACAAGACAAATACAGTACAGGTGAAAATATGTACCTGGTTAGGAACAATATATTTACTGGTCAGTCATACTGTATGTAGTAGTACTGGTAGTCATACCGGTAGTCTGAGCACTATAGAGAGCCAAAGTCCTAACATTGCATCCGGGCTAGCCTCTTCCTCTGGCTTCTGTAACTCAGTGCAGTCTCTCATTCAGCATGTGTTCCTAAAGTTGATTTTCCACACTCTAGGACAAGTTATTTGTTAGCACACAAAAAACTACTGCTCCCATGAAAATGTACCGCTTTGGCTCTCAAGAACTAGTGGCTATGGCTAGTTTGCCCTGTGCACTGTTTCATGTTATATGACCTATTCAGTACTGTGAAATGTAATACATTCATCCTCACATCCTCCCTTAAGTAACGTGTTCATCACAACGCTTGATAAGTCACTGTACAGAGGACATATTGATATGAACTTGCTATATTTGTGTAGATTGCTGAGTTTAACAACCTAGCTAAAGCTAATCTCTCCACCAGTGGCCTTTAGCTACTGAGAGAGCCAGTAGACCTACGTAAACTGCTGGATATTTGACAAGTGGAATCACATACTGTACAGACATAAATGTTACAGGTGTTCATTGCTATGTGCACATGTAATATGTAGAATCTATTCACTGGGTCCACATTTTCTCTTTAACAGAATAAGAGTGGAAGATTCAAACATGTTAAGAGTAAAAAGGTCACTCTTGATTATCGGCTAATCCTTCATTCCCTGAGCCCATCTCCAGTCTTAGCATCCATTATTCCCCTTTTCACCACATTTCATTTCACCGATGCCCACGTTTGTTTGTTGTCTCCTTCTATCCGTCCTCTCGCCTTTAACATCAGCTGTGTCCTTCACTACCTTTAATTTCTTTGTTTAATTTTGAAACTTCAGCCTTTGTTTTTAATTTTGTTTTTTCCCCCTTTTCTTATGTGTAATTCTCTGTTTTTTTGTTTGTTTGTTACGTGGCGCGGGTTCACTGTTGGCTGGTTGTGTGTGTGTGTTTCGTTGTGTCGTCACGGTGGGTGTTATCTAGGTTTGGCCAGCACAGTCATTTGCACTCAACAGTTTCAAAAGATACCGCTGGTTCCCCCGGCGACGGTTGCCCCTGCCAACGCGGTAGTCAACGGCAACGACACCACGTTCCATCAGATCCATATCCTGCCTCCACCGCCTCCTCCTCCACCACATTCCCATCAGCCACTGCTTCCACTTTTCACTTCCTTTGGCTATAACAGGTCGCCCGTGACAACACCACAGGGAGACACACCCACTGCCCCAGGTACACGCCCCCTTTTCATTCTTCTTCTTCCTCTTATTATTATTATTATTATTATTATTATTATTATTATTATTATTATTATTATTATTATTAAAACTTCAAGGGATGCTTCCCTCTAGTGTTTTTATTAAGTATCTTCCAGGATAAAAATTCTATTGGCCATGTAAGATTCTAATTGGTTTTTTAAATGTTGGAGGCATCCATTAAAGTTTTCTGTAATGGATCATTATTTCTGTAATTTTATGTGTTGCTCATACTGTATAACTTTTGTTTTTCTGTTGTTGCTGTTGTCATCTCCATTACTGGGAGCCAGAGTCAGCATCTAAGCAGGAGTCTAAAGTGTTTAAGCCACTTGCTATTTCTGGTATCGTTATTGTAGCGCACTCTAAGGACATATGTGATGAAAGATGAAAGAAAATACTAATCAGTGCTACAGTCAGTCACTATTAATCAGCTCTTGATGAGACCAACGTAAACAACAAAAAAACCTAAAGCACATTATTTCAGTCATTGCTTGCAGTTATTGCTACCTCCAAATTAAGACATGTTTATATGTTAACAATGCAAAGTCATGTCTTTCTCATGCAGGTTTGGTTACTGCTTTAGCATTTCTGTCAATACGAGAACAGGTTTGTGGGAGAGGAGAGAACATCTAAACAGTTGACTAAGTAATGTACTGCAGTGGTTTGTTTTGGACGCTGAAACAAAGATTTTAGGATGTGGTTTTGATCCATCCCACAGAGGAATCTTTTCGGAATTTCTTTGCAAGTAAGGAAGACTAGATGTCAGGTGGGATAGAAAATTCATCATTTTACCACAGACACCTGTTCACCTGAGTTGGTTTGTGCTTTAGTTAAATGTCTTGTTTCCTTGTTTTTTGCAGTTCCTTTTCTCCTTTCCTTCCTTCCTCTTTGTTCTTTCCTATTTCCAAACATATCACCACTGTACCACCCCCAAGGACAACCCTGCTAGTTTCTTATCCACAAATGCCCAACACACAACTTTCTGACCAGAAGACGTGTTTTATGCTCTGTCCTTGCATGTTATTGTCACATCTGATCATTCAACACCACTTTTACCCACCTTGCACTTATAACCTCAGTCTGTGTGTGTTAATGCGTGTGTGTGTGTGTGTGTGTGTGTGTGTGTGTGTGTGTGTGTGTGTGTGTGTGTGTTAGTTAAGGGTCGGAATACTTAAGTAAAAATTGAGTGTATATACCTGGCTTTGTGAGCTGTGTAAAAGTCTGGAACTATCTCAAATGTGCTGAAAAAAAAAAGTTTAACATAATCTGAAACCAGCAAGAAGTCTCAGCAAAATTGGCGAGTAGAAATATAAATTTGTTTTCTAAAAAGGCTGGAAGTTTGTCAGAGGTTTAGTTGGAGATGTTCTTTTTTAAAAGTTAAGCTTTTCTGACATTAATGGGTGATATTTTCTGTCTAATTAAAATATTCAATAAAATACTGCTCCTGGTATAAGGATAACTTATTGTAAACAGTCTTTTGCTTTTGTACAGTGATTCTTTGTCACAAGTTATAAGAAATACATGCTGCAATGATGCATTACATGCAAAGATTTGCAGGTTATAAAGTCTAAAATGTCAAATGTTATTTAAGAAACAGAAATACATTGTTAGAAAATGTCACCCAGAATGTTTTTCTGGTAAGCTATTCACTGACTGTAAACTCTGTACTTTTTACTTCACAAATGGGAACCTTCATTGGACATCATTTTGTCTCCTCCAGGAGAATAAATCGGTGAATTTAGGCAAATTTCTTCCAAAAATGCAAATGCAGCACCCAAAAGAAGGTAAATATAATGCCTCACAAATGAGTCAAGACGAGCGAATCAAACGCTGCTCGTAGTCTCATTAAACTGACTGAACTCAGTCCTTCGTCTGAAGTCAATTGGAGGGATGCAAAATGGCCACAAGAAGGAGCTGTGACATCACATGAAAGCAAAAGGAATTTTTTTTTTTACCTGTGTTTCTCTGGAGCTCTGTTGGTCACACATGTAAACCGTTTATTAACCCTTATTAAGATGGTTATAATGGTTTATGACACTCTCCAAATGCACTACAGAAGCCCCACTCTGACAAGGCTTACATATATAATCACACACCTACGGATGCATTATATATGTATGTGTATGTACGTTATGGCATATATGTGTATATACACAAATCTTCATGTTATGGATTTATTTATGTACTACAGGTATATAAAT